>NC_051067.1:52304220-52316375 GCF_004664715.2 Peromyscus leucopus
ACTCCTAAGCCATATGCAGAGACCCAGCGAGAGTGTCATCTTGTTGATCTCCCACCCTCTTCTTCCTTTTCTTTTAAATGTGAGTAGCATGGACACATCCCACTGGGAACCTTGTGGGTAGAGGCTGCATCCTCACAAGGCTGCTACAGTGGGTGTACTGTGATGGAAGGAGACAGACGAGAAGGACCTGGAGCCTGTGTGCAATCTCTGGTCCTCTGTGTTGACACCAATATCCTCCTGTTTCTGTTTCCCCAGATCTGGGATTACAAGCTTGTGCCAGCATTCCTGGCATTAATGATTATTATGGTTTTTTTGTTCTGGATTATTCTAGAAAACTCAGGGTGGTGTAATGCACTAGTGACTTTTTAAAAAAAAAATTGTATGACTAAGTTCAGCAACCTAGCTCTCTGGGATGCAGATTTATCTGGAGTGTTCTAGTGACAGGCTGTGAAGTATTTCCTGTGTTACTTATGAAGAAGCATTTGCCTACCATAGGGACCTGGATTCTACAGATCAGCAGACAGAAGATGCTCTTCTTTAGGACTACCATCTTTGGTAAAACCTACCTGTCCATTTTAGCAGCAGAACACTGTGCTACCCAAAGGCAGCCTTGTTCATCCATCTCTACCTCCTAGCACCAAGCACAGGACCTTGGGTATCAGAGGTGCTTAACACTGTTCTGTGAAACCCTAGAGCAACCTCCAGTGCTCATTTGTTTTTGCTTACTGAGATTGCATGAGAAATTCCACTCCTGTTGGTGGTGTGCAGAAAATGAGCTTCTGGGTCCATCTGGTGATTAATTTCAACCTTCAGAATGTACTGGCTCTGCTTGTCCACATCTCGTGCTCTGGCCTCCTCCCCACACCTTTGGGACCCCCTGGGGCCGTTGCTTGCCAGGCCTGTGAGGGAATTTCGGAACCCTGCCTGACACTTTGCTTTATTTTGAAAAATGACTCAGTGTGGAGTCAGCTGTGGAGTGGTGCGTGGTGATTTTGTATGTCACACCGGATGGATGGGGACCAATTCTGTGGGTGGTGCAGGGGGAAAGAGTCCACAGGACATGAACCCATGGTCCCTGGTGGAGGGACAGGAAGGCTAAAGCAGTTCTGTTTTTCCGGGGTCATGATGGAGACAATTCTGTCTCTAGCAGCTCTTAGTACAAACATCCTTCTCATGAGCTCTCCGTTAACTCTTCCTTGTTCAGGGAATGTCATGCAGAATTCAGAAGTATTGGCAGAACTGTCCTGGCTGTGCTACAGTGACCACCATACCAATAAGAAAGTGCTTAGAAGAGCATGCCCAGATGCAGTTTAGGATGTAGCACACCAAAAGAAGCTCCTGAGGTTAACTCACCTGACATCATTGATTAATTTGATCAAGAAGGAATCAGAGCACAGGCTGATTGATTTCCCAAGTGTCCTGATTAGTTTTTTGTCAACTTGATAGAAACTTAGACATATCTGGGAAGAGGGACTCTTAAATGAGAATCTAAGCCCATCAGATTGGTCTGGTAAGCCTGTGGGCATTTTCTAGGTTAATAACTTATGTGGGAGGGCCCAGCCCATTCAGGGCAGGTGGTCTTGGGTTATATAAAAGAAAGTGAACTGAGCAATCCACAGGGAGTTACCCAATAATACCCAGCATACCTTAATGGCTTCTGCTTTAGTTTCTGCCTCCGACTTCCTGCCTGGAGTTCCTGCCCAGGCTTCCCTTCATGATGGACCATAAACTGTAAGCTGAAATAAACCTTTTCCTCTCCAAGGGGGTTTTGGTTGTGGTGTTTATCACAGCAACAAAGAGTAAACTAAGACACCAAGGTTCAAATCTCCTATGGAGGAGTCTGCACGTGCTTAGATTCCAGAACTGCTCTCGTGAGCAGAACATTCCTCCCAAGAATTATTTCTAATGTGTGGTAGGTACTATCATAAATGATAATTATTACTATATATATGTTTTATTTAAAAATTAAATGGCTCCAAAGTATTAGATATTCTTTATGTCAGTTTTGAAAAATACATTTTAAATTTCCTTTTCTGTTTTATATTTTAGTAAATTAACAGGAAAAGGACAAACATCTCTACAAGGCTGCCTTCTTCACTGACCAGTATAGGATGCCAGAAGTTGTAGAGCTTAGTGGGACTGTGGTGACCCTGATAATAAACTTGGGGGTCTCACAGTGTGATGCCTGAGTAGGATGACCCTGATAGATGGAATTTTCCAGAAGATTTAAAAGGAAGTGCTCAGACTATATGAACTGACCTCTACTGATACACAGGTTTACACCTACCATAGTCTCTTAGTCAGAGGGTGCTGTGGTTTGGGTGTGCCATGTCTCCCAGAGGCTCATGTGTTTGATCAATTGATCCCCCAGCTGGTAGAACCTTTAGGACAAGGAGCCATTTCAGAGGAACTAGGCTGCTAATGATGAGTCTTGGGGTTTTATAGCCAGGGACCAAGACCAAAGTAAATTGTAATTAAGCTTGGAACCTGCAACGTTTCAACATATCCACAATTGCTGAAGTTCTAGTCAGCTAAGCCTTGTGGAAGATACAGCTTTGTTCCAAGCACTTTCATTCACAGTGACAACATACCATACAAAGAATTTGGGTTTTGATTGCGTCTGCTTTATGTAGCCATAGTGGGGCCCTGCACCTTTCAGTTCTTCTTGCCATAATGAATGAAACCTATCACTTGGTTTGCTAATTAGAAATAAAAACCACTGCTTTTTGCTTCTTTCCGTTTATCCTCTCCTGTTATCAGTTTCTGTGCCCAACTTCACACTCCTCCCCACACCTTTATCTCCTCCTTTTTCTCAAATACCACCTGTCATTCACTGCTCTAGTATGCTCTTGCTTGAAATGCTCTGATGATTCTCTCCCATTCTCATTTGCTACACATTCCACAGAATCATTGAGCTATTATGCTTTTTCATATGACTTCCATGCTATATTCACTATTTAATTTCTTTATGCTTTCAAGTTCTATTTAATCAACAGATCTGTCAACTTCTTAATACCTGATATCAAGAAGTACCTGCTTTAGTTTCATTTTTGTTGCTGTGATAAAATATCCCAGATAAAAGCAATATGAGGGAGGAAAATATTTATTTGGCTTGCAATTCCAGGTCTAACAATAAGGGAAGTCAAGGCAGGAACTTGAAGATAGGCTTGTTTGCTATTTCAACACAGCATTACTTCTGACCAAGGAATTCACTTCACAGCTAAAAAAGTGTGGCAGGAATCATGGAGGGTGCATTTTTGCTAACAGGCAGGCAAGTAGGTAGGCTAGCAAATTCTCTGATTTCTTTCTTTTCTTTTAAGAATTAAATAATTTATGTGTATGAGTGTTTGCCTTGTCTGTGTCTTCTTGTATAATATTAGAGGGACCAGCTTTAATATTATACATCCCAGGGGCTCAGGAGAGAGAACTACTAATGGCGAGGACTATTTTCAGGAAATAGAATCTCAGCACACTGAGCTCTATTGTCCACTTGCTTTAATTCCTCTGGCATAACATCCTTTATACACAGCTTCAGTTCTGTTCTCATGTCTAGCTCCTTTCTTGCATGATTTCTCTCTATACTTATCTATTACTCTAAGTTCTATCTTAATTCTCTCATCTTAATTCTGCCTCATCTAGGTCCTTTTCAGCTTGTTCTTACTCAGCTAGTACTTTCCCATCTGGCTGTTCCTCATCTTTCATCTTATTCCTCTAGAACTCTCTTCTATCCCTTCAGTCCAGTTCTTCCCCATCTCAGTTTGTTCCTCTCAAGTTCTTAACCCATCTAGTTCTTCCATTTTCTTTTCTCTTCTCCATCCCTGTGCCCTGGAAGTCCTGGTATATATACACTTACAAGGAGTAATCCTTTGGCAGTGCAAAGCCATGCTTCCAGGGCCAAACGGAAGGGTGATAAGAATCACATAGGGAGGCAATAACTGTTAATTATCATTTGCAACCCCAAAGGGAAGTGACCAATGGGGAAATGAATTAACTAAAGGCTAAATTCAGGTAATAACTAAGAAGAGGACTCTTATGTGCTCAACTGTCATCTTAAATGTGATTGGTAGAAAATGTTAAGAATCTGTAAGTTGTTAGGTCACTGGGAGAAAATAAAACTGTCTTCTTTTTTCTTGTGGCTCCTATCTGTCCAAGCTATCTGCCATTTTTCTGCAGGGTGGGGGAAAGTGTGCTCAGTCATGAGGCAACCTGTGTACAGCTAGATGCCTCTGGTGATAGTTAAAGGGAGATCTGGAACTAGAGGTAAGGTTTGGGAAAGGAGGAATTAAAGCTTAATTGGCACATCTGCCAGGCCTTCTCAAACAGGTAGCCTGGATGGTTAAGTCTGTTCTTAGAGAATACAGAGGTATCTCTGATAAGGTACTTTCCTCCATCTGGGGATGGACCTGGCTGGATGCTGCCAATGATGATAATTACAAGGAGGCTTGAACTGGGGTTCTGGCTGAGCATAGCTGTCAGCGCAGAAGGTTACCTAAATATTCCTAGAAGTGGTTAGGTAAAGAGTTAGAGGTCTATAAAGTTAGTTAAGGCTGTCAGAAAGGAGGGTCCGAGCTAAATTGTGTAAAACTATTACTTAACGTCCACCTGACCTAGGCTGTGTCTCCTTGTGGAATTTATCTTAAATCAGGAGACTTGCATGTGGACTGTTATTACTGCTAGTCCTTGAAAGTGGCCAAGGGATATATCTGATTCTAGAGAAAGCTTCTCCTGAGGCTGTTCTCCAAATACCTGGAATGTGTATGTCCAGAGAGTGATCAGTCCACACTGTTAGCCCTTCTTAGGGAAAAGTCAATTGGGAAAATATGAAGGCACACATGATTTTCATAACAGAATACAGCTGATATATAACAAGCCAAGTAACACCAAAAACTCCTTGGAATTTGGCTTCCTCTGGAGGAAATCCTTGATCCCTCCAGGTAGTGACTTTGCTATAACCAGCTGAGTTCTTATGATATATTTCTGCGGCCCACAGCAGTGTCTGATGCCTGTAGAGGTCATAAGAGGTCATCATATCCTCTGGGTTTGAGTTATAGGTGGCTGTGAGCTGCCATGTAGGTGCTGGGAAATTGAGCCCAGGTTGTCTAGAAGAACAGTTAGTGCTTTAACTGCTGAGCTGTTTCTTCAGCCTCTACAACTTGCTTTTTTATACACTTCAGGACTACCTGCTTAGGGAATGGTGCTGCCAAAAATGGTTTGGGAGCTCTTACATCTATCAGGTAGCAATCAAGACAATTCAATACAAACATGCCCACAGGATAATATGGTCTAGGCAAGTCTGCAATTGAGATTCTTTCCCCAGGGATTTCTAGGTTATGTTAATAGTTGAAGCTAGCCAGGAGAGCAGCCATGCTTTTTACTATTCCCAAGGGCTTAGTCTTGTGACTTGTTCACAGCAAGGTTCAATAAATATTTACTCATTAAATTAAAGAGTTTGGGAGAGATAAGGGCTACTATCGTGATTACCTGGAGTCACCTACCAATGACCAGGTGATGTTCCAGCAGTGGTGGGGAAATGGGGATCGTTGAGGAGAATAGGAAGTGGGGGAAAGCCTTGACTGTAACTCCATTGTTACTGTTATGTGTTTGTTGTTTACTTTGTCTTTAGAAACTCATCCCATTCACTCTCCATATGGTCCTTTTGTGCAGGAATTATTATTCTATTAAAAGGTGAAGACTTGGGGGTGCAGCGAGTGAGGAAGCTTGCTGAACACACAACTGTCTTTCTAATGCTAGTCTGTGTGAAACCAACTTCTGCTCACTGTAAGAAAATCACTCACTCACACAAACATCTAGTACGGGGCAAGAAAAACAACAAAGAGGGTTACTGCAACCCAGTTCTGTACAAAATGCACTTAAGGGTAAAGCTGCAAACCGGATCTTAGTCTACAGACATTTCTTACCCTTTTTTTTTTCCTTTTGGATGGATGGACATGATCTGGACTTGATAACAGACCATGCCACCCGTAAAGTATCCCCTGTCTTCACAAGTGATCTTTCAGGGTAGTACTGTTCTTTTGAAATGCAAATAGTGCTTCCTAGGGAATAGAAAATTTCAAGACACCAGTCTTTGATATTTATGCAAAGAGGCTTAATAGTGGGGTTAAATTTATGCAGTAAGGAGCTAGACTGATTTCCTTCAAAGGGAAACTCCAGCCAGAAAGAATGCAGAGCTCAGGGCCTGTGAGGCTAAGAAGGTAAAGAAACAAGAGGCCTTAGGAAAGGTAGAGGGTACATTTCCCCTGCAGTCCATTAGAACAGGCCTCTAGCAATGATGAACATTGTTTCTAGACTCTCACCACACATGCTAATTTGGGAAGTACAACTCCCAAACTTTCATATTCCCAGGTGGGGTGACATGATTCTTCTTACCATGCCAGATACATATTTGCAGAAATATCCCAGGTTTCCTGCTTGAAAAATTAGGAGCCATATTAGCTTGGTTGGGGGGTGAAACACTCCTGTCTTTTGGAGGTTCCCTAGAGCTGGACTTCAGGGTTGCAGGCACCCTGTACTGTAGATCCTCCTGAGTTGGTATAGGAGTGGAGATGTCTCTTTCTTTCATTCTATATTTAGTCACAGGAGCATAAAGCCTCATTGCCTTACAGTCCAATGCTGTGCAGACTCTTTTTCAATGAGAAAAGCAACTGCAGCTCTTTCGCTTCTGCTTCCTTCATCTGGCCTATGTCTTCCCAGTGATGAGGGCATAGGACAGACATTGGGTCTCACTTTGTGCTGGATGCACACTCACTTCACTCTGTAGATGTTAGAATTTAGCATAAGTATTGGTCAGGAAGTCTCCTTGATCTCTTTTGAAAACAGATTCTTGGAAACTCTATAAGTGGCCAGACATGTTTAGATAGGCCTGAATCTCAACAAGAGTGACCGACCCATGACTCTTGCTATACTGAGAATCAAGATGAAGACAGAATTTCAAGATTGGGAAGAAATACTTCCCTTTTCAAATGTCAGCAAAAGATTTCTTATAAAGAGCCATCATTCACCGTGGGTGCCAAGCTCCTGAACACATTTCTATATGGGAAGAATTCCCCACCTGGCTTATGCTGGAAGCAGAGCCTGAGAAAGCTAGATGTGTAGGAATTCACTTACTCAGTAGAGAACTTGTGTTCAGAACAAGTTCAGAACAAGACAGTCAGAGGAGTGTCAGGGATGAACTGAGCTTCAGCTTGATCCCATGGGGAGATTGTAAGCAAGAATTATACACCCCTCAAAGGCAAGACAAAAGACCTTTTGTCTTCTGTGTCAGTCTTGGGTTGATGACTCCCCTGAAGATGGGGGAGGTGATGGGTGGTGGGTGCAAAATCAAAATAAGTTCATTCAGGAAGCATAAAAGAGGAGAAAGATTTATTACCTGCAGCAGGTAAGGAGAGCATGGGAGTTATTTCCAAACAACAACTGTCCTGAACAAAGGAAGCATGGGGATTTTATTCGGAAGCCTGTGTGTGTGTGTGTATGTGTGTGTGTGTGTGCGCGCGCGCGTGCGTGGGTATGTCCCTTCCTCCCCACTTGGTGTGTGTGTGTTAGGGTCAGGCACATTACTGAGTATACTCAGTAGGAGTATATTCCTGAGCGTTTCTAGTTGAAGGTCATAGTTTCAAAGGGAAAGATGGTGGAAACATTTTAGGCTTGCTTAGTGCTGAGTCTTGGAGTGCTTTCCAGCTTAGAAAAGCTAAAATGGCTAGGTAGTAATGCTTCTTGCATTTGTGCTGAGTGCCTGAAAAGATTCTCCTGGTTTTGCTCATCTTTTTTCTTTGCTGCCTACCTCCTTGTGCCCCTCTTCCTCAGTAGAAATACATATTTACATATTCATCCACTATTTACACATAGTTATTAAACACAAGCTACATGTGACGCACATGCATTAGTAAAGAATCAGAACAAAGCCATAAGCCTCAAATCAGGGTCTTGGTAGAATTTCCATTTCCATACTGGCCAAGACCCTTTTATAAAACTTCCAATGACATCTGGGTTGTGCATAAGATAAGATGGGTCCAGGGCAGCAGTGAGAACAAGGTCACACCAGAGGCCAGCTCTGGAAGTTTCTTCTGTCTGTATTGGTCCCTGGATGGTCCTGAGTATCTCTGGTAGATTCTCTCAGCTTTATTCTGAGTACTTTCCACTTGACATTGAGCACACTCTATCTGTTGAACACTCCTCCTTTTGACCAGCCTCCTCTTTTCTATTACTCTGTCTTGCTTTTGTTCTAGTGAAGTCTCTTAATGAACTACCTATATTTATTGACTCCATGGTCTTTATTCTCACCTTACTTCATTATGTCAGAATGTCTAATGACATCTTTACTAACACTCACACAGTTCTCTTGGTTATAAATAATTGTTCTAAGTCTTTGTACTCTAATTTTTGAATTAATTTTACACGATTGACCATTTTCCTTATGTACACTAGACAAGTGCTCTGCCAGTGAACTCTATCCCTGACCAATCACTTTCATGATACTTTTTTTCTCTCTTAGACTTGGAAATTGTATCACCTTATTATTCTATGGGACAACTCATTACCTTCAGTGAGTTAAATTCTCTGTTCTTTTCTCCAGTACTTCCCACCTCTTGGGGACTAATAGGCTCTTGTCATTAAAATATTATGATGTCTTCAAGTGTTGCTGTTGACAAAGACAAGTCACTCACCTGAGCTACTTGCTAAGTGCAGATGCATTCCCTAAAAGAGCAATGCAACTTGACGGAGTCACAGAACCAACTGATGACACAGCCAGGACCAGAAGTCCACTTGTCTGGTTCTGAAGGACATCACGTTTCCATTCTTTCACCCGAGCCCACTTCCTCACAGAAGCAAACCCATCTCTTGTTGAAGAGTTCATGAAGTTTGTTTTCTAATAATGAGGGCCAGACCTTTGTCAAAATTCTGTAGCCAACCTGAGTTCCAAACAAGTAAGGGGGCTGTGTTTACAAATATCAACGTTAGGTTCTGGGGTAGCTCAGCCAGTACATGCTTTGTAAGCATGAAGACCTGAGTCTACTCCCTAGCACCACATAAAAAACGAAAGCCAGGTCAGGTGGCAGTGACACACGTCTTTAATTCCAGCACTTGGGAGGCAGAGCCAGGCAGATCTCTGTGAGTTTGAGGGCAGCTTGGTCTAAAGAGCGATCCAGACAGGCACCAAAACTACATGGAGAAACCCTGTCTCAAAAAACAAAACAAACAAACAAACAAAAAGGCCAAGCATTGGTAATCTATGCTTCTAGTTCTAGCACTGGGGAGAGAGACACATGGATCACTGGGCTCACTGGCCAACCAGGCTAGTTTTCTTGGAGAGTTCCAGATTAGAGAGTCCCTACCTCAAAAAGAGAGTATACAATTACTGAAAAATGATACCCAAGGTTGATTTCTGACTTCCACAAGCATACACTCACACATGCAAATGTACATACAAACATGTTCACACACAGGCATACCACTGAAGCTCCTTCTGAATTCAGGTTTAGTCAATTTTAGGTTTAGTCAAGCAGTTTTTAATGGAAGAGTGAGGAATTGAGTGTGACTGCTTTGAGGTATATCAGTACTTGGCCATCATTATCATTATCATATTTGGCTCTATTCATACTTCATCTTCTTTCCTGTTGAGACAAGGTCTCTGGCCAAGGCTGGTCTCAAATTCAATATACAGCCAAGAGTGACATTGCACTTCGGATCCTCCACATGACTCTACCTCGTAAGCACTGAGATGGCAGGCTTGCAGCAGCAGTAGCAGCAGCAGCAGCAGCAGCAGACTAGTTTATGGGGTCTAACCTAGAGCTTCGTTCATGCTAGGCAAGGATGCTGCCAAGCAAGCTGCATCCCCACCTCCTTTGAACTTCATCTTTAGTGTGTCTTCCATAAAGCTGGCCCTTTAAGGAGGGTGGCTTTCTGAACCTCACTGGAAAGAGTGTATTTCTGCCATCATGTTAAACTTGAGTATGGGAACTTGATTTAATAGCTCTGAAGTAGACAAGGGTGTGATCAATCACAGGGCTTAACATCCGCTGCTGTGGCCATTTTGTCCTTCAACCTTCATGTGTACTGATCACATTTTAAGAGCAGGAGTAGACTCTCGCTCGCTCCTTTCCTTGGGAACAGACGCTTAGCTGAAACCTTTTACTAAGACAATATATCATAAACTTCATGATCCATGCCTCAAAAAAAAATCTCAACAAGAAAGAAAAATGCCACAAGAAAGATGTCTCTGCTCCAGGCTAGGGCAGGCAGGGGTCTGACTGGCTTGCAGAATGCTTTGGGCATGTATGTAAAACCAGTTAAAGAGGTTACCAAGGCCCTGACCACTCATTTCCAAACATGATAGATCCCTCCTCCCCCTGTAGTACGGTTCTGCTGTGAGCAATATTAAGCAATGGGTAGCAGGGCTGAAAGTCACTTCTGGGAGATAATATAAACTAGTTCAGAGACCCGTTTCTGCTGCAGATGAGACACGCTTCCTGTCACCAGCGAATGCTCACATTCTTGAAGCTTGGTAATGCCAACAGGGTGACTTAAGGTGTACTTGAGAGCTCTCTTGAACACCTCTCAGCCACATCAGACATCCTTTCTTTTCTTTTTTTGAGACAGGCTGCCACCATATAGCCCAGGCTGCCCTAAAATGTATGACAATTCTCTTTCCTCAGTTTCTTTAGTGTTGGATTACAGGTGTGAGCCATCATGCTTACCTTTAAAAAATATCTGTGTTTATTGGGTTTTTAAATTTATTATCTGATTTATTATATGAGAACAGGGTTTTGCCCATATGAATGCTCTGTTCCCCCAGAGGCCAGCAGAGGGCATCAGATTCCCTGGAAAAAGAACTACAGATGGTCATGAGCTGCCATATGAGTGCTGGGAATTGAACCTTGGTCCTCTGAAAAAGCAGTCAGTGATCTTCATCACCGAGCATTTCTCCAGTGCAGATTTTTTTTTTGTACTGGGCATTAAATCCAAGATCTTATACATGCCAGTCAAGAGCTCTACCACTGAACTATATCCCTAGCTCTCAGGTGATATTCTTGATTTCCTACTAGTAATCCTACCCTCTTATTATCCCTCCACTAGGGGTGGCTATCAGACTTAAAAAATGAGAAGCTCAAGCTTGGGGGATGGCTCCATGGATAAAGTGCTGGCTGTGCAATTGCAGGGACTGGAGTTTGGATCTCCAGCACCCATACAAAATCCAGGTGGATGTGGTAGCCCACTTGTAATTCCAGCCCTTGGGCAGTGAAGCAAGGGGTCTCTGTGGCAAGCTGCTACTTACACTAGTAATCTCCAGATTCAGTGAGAGATCTTGCTTTAATAAATAAAATGGTTTATGATCAAGGAAGACATCCAACATCAACCTGTGGCCTACACATGCACCTGAGTGCCCATATTCATTTGAATATGTGTATGCATATACATTCACACACCACACACACACACACACACACACACACACACACACACACACACACACACCACTGATACTAAATTGAGAATGGAGGAAGTCAATCTTCTCATAATCTGTTTCAGTCTCCACTACCACCTTTGCCTAGGATATCACGTGCTCTCACCTAAGCATTACTCTTGCTAATGTAAATAAATACAGACTGAAAAAAATGAAAGAAATCCTTGATTAAAGGGCATGTGTAGTAGAATTTCAGATATGTTCTAAGGTAAGAATACTTTGAAACAAAAGATATTACTCAGTCTTTCAAATGATAGTATAGAAGACCCCTGTTCAGCATATTTTAAATTTTTGTCTATTCTCAGGGTAATGAGAGAAAAATCAAAGCTCTTTCATTAGCAAATGTCCGTTTCTGAATATATTTGTGTCTAAGCTTATGTTTCTGGAAAGAAACAAAATGTGCTATTGGAATAGATTGAGCTTCATCCATGTAGAGTTAGAGTTGAGGCCATAAACATTCTCGAGTGAAGTTTTGGGTTCATCTTATGCCCTGGTATCCACTAGGACCAGTGTTCGACCATACAGTTGTCAGCCACTGCCGTATTTCATCTGCTGTGGAAAATTTGGGTGGGGAACTGAGAACATATTGAATTTCACAATGTGTTACCTTTGCATAGTGTTGTAACCCTGACTTCCTTGATTTCCCTGGGAAATCCTGTGAAATTGTATATATGTC
>NC_051067.1:52316875-52327750 GCF_004664715.2 Peromyscus leucopus
TTTCCTACATGGGTGTTTGCAGCTGCAGCTAGTTCAGAAATGAGAATCTCTGTCTTAGAAGGAATGAATGGAGAAAGGCCAGAGAGGATAGAGGGGAAATAAAGGCCAAGGACCCAAGGAAAGTTGAGTATATCATCTAAAGCAAGAAGTGTCTTACACACACAGCCCTCAGCTTCCTGTCACCAGTGTAGGATCTAGAGTCTAAGACAAGCTGTCCCCCACAATCCCAAGAGATTCCCCCAGTCAATCAAAGCGCCAGAAGGCACAGGCTGTGTTCCTAGTACCTATATAAGACTTGGGATGTCTTGTATGCTCAACAAAATAAGTAAACCAACTGAGCTATGCTAAGTTCTCTACCCTGAAGGACCTGCTCTATTGGTATCTTTTACTCTACTAAAGAGAACCAAAGCCAAGGGTGGTGAGGGTTAAGTTCTGCTCTCATTTTAAGATGGAGACATTAAACAGTGTAGGGAAATACAAAGTGTCGCCCCAAAGTCCAGAAGTCAGTATCCCAGGTCTCCTTCTCTACCCTACTCTGAGGATTCTGGGGCTCCAAGGCAGGGAAAACATGAGCCTCTATCAACAGTGATTCCAAATTCTCATGGGAAATTACCAAGTAGCTATAGAAAAAAAAAGAGTACCATTTAGGCCCTAGCTTTGATTGCCCCTGGCTTGCCAGAACAAGGAGAGGGCTAAATGTCCGTAAATCAAAGCTCTGATTTCTCTATCACCAGAACAACCTAAAGTCTTCAAACAGCTCATCTTTGAAAAGAAAATGTATTCCCCTTTACAATATTTTCATCTGTTCTTGGAGTGAAAGGGGGAAAAAGCAGCAATTTTCACTTTAACAAAAATTCTCTTGATACCCTCAGACAATGCTAGTTTTCTAAGTTAATTCTATGGCTCTCCAGAAAAATGAAGTAAATTAATGCTACAGAAATGAAATCTTGTCTCTGGGATCTTAAACATCAATAGACAGTAAATTAAACAGGGGCTACAAAGCCCACCTTATATTGGTTGCTGGCAAGTCTATCAATGGTAATGCTCATAAGACAGGGCTTTATCTTTTTAATGAAATCCCCTTGAAAAAAAAGTAGAAGTCATGTTATATCACCTCCAGGGATAATCAAATGATGTCCTGAATGGAAAAATATTCTAGACTGTTTTCTCTTGGTAATTTTTGTTGGAGCTGTTGCTGCTGCTGCTGCTGCTGGTGGTGGTGGTGGTGGTGGTGGTGGTGGTGGCGGTGGTGGTAGTGGTGGTGGGATATGGTGGTGGTAGTTTAGAGTTTTGTTTGTTTATTTGGTTTAGTCTGGATTTTAGGTTTTTTGAGACAGAGCCTCTCTGTACAAGCCTGGCTGTCTCTGAAACCCTGACTATGTAGACACCACGCTGGTCTTGAATTCAGGAACTCACCTGCCTTGGCTTCCTGAGTGCTGGGGTTAAAGGTGTGCGCCACCACAGCTTTCTCCTGGTGTTTTTGAAACAGGGCCACACTGAGTAGCACAAGCTAAGCCAGAACTCACTATGAAGCCCAAACTGCCATCACTTACATTGACCCTTCTGTCTCTGCCTCCTGGGTGCACATGTCACCACATCTGGCTTCTAGCCTTTTATTTTTAAGAAGGCAAATGCTGAAGAAAATGGTAATGTCTCTTCTCCAGCTGGCTACAGAGAGACCACTCCCTGAATTAGCCCAGGAATCAATCCCCTGGCACCAGGTGGGTTCACACTATCAGTTCACACCATCTACCCACTTAGCTTCTCCTTGTCAGATGTGGTGATGGTGGGAGGAGACAGGACAGAACAGAGGGGTGTGATGGAGACCAGGGCTTAGAGATCCCCTCACACCCGTGCTGCGTCCCTCAAGGCCACCTCCCAGCTTCCTCCTGGGCCTCCTTACTTTCTCTTGTTCTGTCAGTCTCTCCTCTCCTCTTCCTCTGTCTTGTTGTCTCTGTCCCTTGTCCGTCTGTCTGTATCTTTCTGTTTAGCCACCCCCAGTTTCTTCCTCTGTCTCCCTATTTCTCTGTCTGTCAATCTCCATGTCTCTCTGTATTTGTCCGTCTCTCTCTCTTTGTCTCAGTATCTTTCAGCCTCTATCCTTTTATTACCCTCCATCCCTCCATCCTTTTCTCCCTCACTTGCCTCTCTCCATCTCATTACTGCTCCACACACCCCTCAACCAATGAGTTCTGAGGCTCACACTAACTGCTTAGCTTCACCTCCTCTCATCACCTGGTACACCATCTTTTCCTTTCCCTGCCCTGCAAGGAATGCCGGCCTTACTCTCTTCATATTTCATCCCATCACACACCCTGTCTCCCACCCTGAAACGGCAGAGATGCAGTACCTAATGCTGTTGGCTTGTGTCTGGGCTTGACCTTCATGAGATCATTGATGCCACTTGATTTGCATGGTGTCTGTCACAGTGAGATGCACATGACGGCTCTTGATAAACAGTGCTTATTGGTAATGATGATGAGCACAGGGCAATGATGACCATAACAGGGACAGAAATAATACACCCGCTCTAAACAGTCCTGTCTGGTTCAGGCTAAAGCAATTGGCATAGCAACACTTCCTTTGGCATGGAAGTCCCTATACCTCCTCCACAGCCAGACCCTGAGCATAAGATATGGATGTGAGTGCTCATACATGAGCTATTTCAGAACAGAGGCACATTTGCCACTTTGGAGCAGGAACATATGTTATGATAATGGTTCAAGACCATAAGCATCTGCAGTGTGCATTACTTGTACAAAGGCTTCACAAAGGGACAATCTGATAATGTATGTGTTCATCTGTTCTCTAGCCTGTACAAAAACAAATTTTCAACCCAGGGCTTAAATAATGTTCAAAACAGAGGGCCTTCACACACAAGTACAGATGAACCTTTCTAGCTGAATGGATTATGACATTCAATGCTGGGGAGAGTGAGGCTCTAAGTACACAAAAGCACAGGAACTGCAGTCCACAAAACACTGTAAGGACACACTTGGTTATATAGCCTACAACACATGATACACTGTACCCAGTATCACACCATGCTTGAACCAGCTAGACTCAGGAACTTATTATTAAATTTTCAAACAGTCTTGAAAGTCAGATGTTTAATACAGTCATTATTAAAATTGAAATACACAAACTTACAACTAAATTATACTAAACGTAATAAACACTCCAAATTTGCCACTTCTGAATTATCTGACGGATATGTGTGCTTTTGGAATCATTTACAGTTGCTTTGTCCACACGGGATTACTTTATAAAGTCATGAGCTGCTGCCAAAACCAGCGTACCTCCTCCTAAGTCTGTGCTCAGTGACCTCAGACTGGCAGCTCAAAATTGGCCAAGTCATAGCATTTATACCATGGAGTGCCTTGCTAAGTTGAAAGGGAGTTTATAGTGAATGAAAACACTAGCCCATGACTGGCAGACACTGCCCTGTATTTGTCCTTGTTGCTGATGTGTTGTGACTTCTCTGGGTAGATGTAAAACTAACCACTGTCTCCAAAGGGAGCACTCACAGCTGAAAGTGATTTGTTCAAGCTTATTCTGAGGGGTAAAGTAGGCTTATTAGGGTTGCTATAGAGTTTAGGCAGCTATGGACCGCTAAATCTCCACTCCAAGTCACCAAATCCCCATCTACCAAATTCCTATTTTATGTGGACCTAAATCTACTGCAGAATTGACAAAATCTGGATTCAGAGTGCTACTTAGTGTTTCAGCAGTAGTGGTAACTATAGACTCAAGCAACATAAGGCATAAACAAAGCCAGACTCTGGGAAAGATATGTTTATATATGCTCCATCCTTGCCCTTATCAGTGACTCTGCTGCTATCATTAAATACTGCCTAGCCATGGGAAAGATGGTGTACCCAGACTGCTGCAAGATGGAGTTACTCTGGCCAAGATTCAGAGGGTTAGTCTCTCTATGTGATTCTACTAGCTTCAAGAACCAACTCATTGGTTAGTGGTATGAGTACTCCTGAGACTTATATTAAGAAGATGCTTGAAACATCATGGGTAGATTCAAGAGAAAGAGAAAAGCCCAGGTTCTGACTCACCAACTGCATTGTGTTGAGTCACGATGACTTTCAAATAGTATAAAGGAGTGTACACGGGGTCAATGGCCAGTGAATACCTACTAGCTAAATAAATGGCTGAAATCTCTTCCTTTGTCAGAACATTCAAGTTATAAAACATTAATATGTGCAATCCAATTGGGTATGGTGTAGAAACTAATATTGTATTGTGTGCATGATGGTAGTGTAGGTGTGTGTGGTGTATTACATCTTCATGTGTGTGTGCACGAGTGTGTATTCAATGCTGTGTGTGTGTGTGTGTGTGTGTGTGTGTGTGTGTGTGTGTGTGTGTGTGAATGTGGAGAGCAGAGGCCAAGGTCTAGTATATTCTTCAATTACTCCCCACCTTACTCTTCAAGACAGGGTCTCTCACTGAACCTAGAGCTCACCAATTCAGCTCAGCTAGGCAGGCAGTGAGCCCAAGGAGCTGCCTGTCTCTGCCTCCATGGCACTAGACTTGCAGACATGTGCCCTGTAACCAGCTTTGTATGTAACTGCCAGGGGTCTGAACTCAGGTCCTTGTGCTCACATTGCAAGCACTTTTGCCAACTGAGCCATCTCCCCAATGCTTGAAAACTAATATTTTAAAAGATTGTAATCTTCCCACCAAAGCCAAAAAGTTATTTGCGCTGTCCATAGATTTTAGGGAAGTGTTAAATATCAGCTAAGCTTACTGATTTTTCTTTTCAAGAAAATCAGTCTTATCTCACATGATGCTTGGAGCCCAGTCATATGTGTAAATATATATCTTAATAAGTGCAGTTCTATCTGAGCACTATAAAAAATGAGTCCAGATGACATTTTCTCACCCATTATTTCTTTTGACTTTTGCATGTTAAGATGAACAACAACAAAAAATAAAAGAAAAGAAAATGGTGTTTCTAATTAAGGTGGAGGAAATGTATCCACTAGACAAATCTCTGATTCTCTTTGAAAATTCCCTGAAATATTAAAGAAAACGTGAACTGGAGCCTGATGTGTCTATGGAGCTAAACAATTAGCACAGCTGTATCACTTCCCACATGCAGATCAAAAATATTACTTGGGCTTCCCTGCTTATGATCAATGGCACCTACACGACAGTATTGCTAAGAAATAACAGCCATTCTTCTAGGTACAGAATTTTATGAGTAAAAATTGATTTCATTTTACAGTGTTAGTGGTATGATCAGTTTACAGGAAAACAAGAAAATGATACAGAAAGCTTGAAATTTCTGCAGTGCTTTATCATGAACCAGAAAATAACACTGCACACATACACAAAAAAAAAAGAGAAAAAAAAGCTTTAGTTACCTATCCGCTAATGTTTGAAAGTATTCTTCCTTCTGTCCAGAGATTGGGACTTCACTAGAAATCCATCCTTTCTCTGGTCTGTATAAGGACAGTTGGTCCCCAAGGTAGACAGGATGAGAACCTCATTGGAACATCAATCAATCCCCTTGAAGACCCATTTCATGATTCTTTTTCATGAGACCTTAATGCTCCTCTAGGAAACATCCAATGAATGGATTTCTCTATTATGAAAAAGTCAGTTCATGGGGGGACTCCTACCCATTACCCTCTATCCATTGTTCTTTTCTTCACAGGTATGTACATGAAGCATCTGCACATACACACACACACACACACACACACACACACACACACACACACACATTCACCCACATAGAAACACTCACATAGACACATATACCCATAAAAAATAAAAAGAGATCAAAACAAAAAAATTTAGCTAAAACCCTTATATATATGCTAAACATCTTATATATAAAGGCTAACTCACAAATTCTACGTAGGTAGAACTAACCCCTTATGAGTGAAAGACTTTCACAGAAAACAAAACTAAGTCTCTGGGATCTGGGGGGAAGAGGAGAGGGCAGGAAGGGAGAGAACAAGGGAATCTGTGGCTATTACATAGAACTGAATAGTATTGTAAAATAAAATTTAAAAAAGATAAATAATAAAATACAAAATCAAAAAAAATTTCAAAAAAAGAAAGAAAAAAAAAAAAAACTAAATCTCTGGCCTAAGTGTCCCTGTAATCCTGGCACTTGGAAGGTTGGGCCAAGAGGATCCCAACTTGATCAAAGCCAACTTGAGTTATATAGGGAGACTCTATCCCAGGTCAAGAGAAGTCTCAATCAAGAAAGTGTCAAGGCATGTAGATATGCTTTGTAACTTCAGTTCTCTAGAAGATGAGGCAGGAGGACTACCTTAATGTTGGGAAAACCCTAGGCTAGCTAGGGAATTCAAGGCCAACCTGAACTACACAGTGAGATTCTGTGTCAAAAAAAAAAAAGAGAAATACAAGAAAGAAAAAAATGGGAAAATATAGGAAATATCAGCTAATATCCCAATGGTCACACAGCACAGTAGCCGACTCGGCTACGTTTCTGTTAATCTTCTCTTAACTTACATTTTCTCCTTCAGCCAGGATTTTGTAGTGTGTGCCAGTTGGCTTACAAGCTGTTCCTCAAAACTCTAGCCACGGCTCTTTGTTAAAATAACAAGCGCTTTAATGGGAGTGTGTTACTGCTAGTATTCACATCAGCTGCTCCACTCCCTGTTGCTGGGTGCCTGCTGTGTTTCCAGGTCATTACTACTATGAGGAGTGCTCCCCCCGCCAAAAAAAAAGCCTTTGTACAAACTCTTTGTTCTAGATCTCAGATTTCCTAAGTAGGATCTGTGGTGAAAGGCAAACAATGGATTCTCAACAAAGGACAAAGTGCAAAATGGAATCACCTGGGATGTAGATGACTAAATAGACACCTCTAAAGATACATGTCATTGCAGAACCTGGGACTCCAACTTTATATGGCAGAATTAAGTCAGGAGACTAATGGAGGCATGCACCCTACCTCAGATGGCTTCTAAATGCCACCACATGTGTCCTTGTAAAAGAGAGACAGAGAAAGTGTGGGGACAGGCACAGGAGAACACACATGGCAGAAGGCAGAGTTTGGAGTGGTACCGACACTACGCAAGAGCATCAACAATTGACACCAGCAGCTGGAATAGGTGAGGATGGATCCTCCCCAGAGCCTCCAGGGGAAGTATGGCCAGGCAGGTTGACAACTTGATTTCAGACCTCTGATCCCCAGAATCATAAGAGATGTGCTTCTGCTGTTTGGGGCCAGGTGGATGCAGTTGTTTGCTATGGATAGATATCTTAGGAACGCAACACAACATCATGAGAAAAGTCACTCATTTAGCTTAACTCTGGAAAATCATGAAGCCAGATAATAATTACAATAAAATATGTTCTGAAATTACCAGCTCTAACAACACCCTTAAAGACTGGGTGGATCTACAGAAAATGGGGAGTTTCACCTCATCAGTGAAAATTGACCTTCAAAACCACAAAATTAAATAGCATGTCACTAACAAACCAGTCTGCAGTAGACAGAGGAACAGGTGACAGAGGTATAACCATCACATCTGTGAGGGACCATCGCCCACACTTATTTATTCCAGGAACTTTTGAGGAATAAGAGACTTAGAGAGTTAAGAAGCAGGGAGAAAACGCAAGATAGACCCTGGTAGGCCTGGATCCTTATCCAAACAGGTCCAGAGCTTTATTTCAAAGGACTATTTATAACAATGTCAAGGAGTGGAGCAAAAGACCTCTCCTTTACTAGTTAGACCCTTACAAACAGCTGGTACCCAAGCCCATGGTCCAATCAACCTCCTATGCAGTCCTGCTGGGTACAGCTATTAGGAAACCTAGTGGGCTCCAACACACATCCATGTCCCTGTATACATGGCTTGTTTTCATTACTGCGAGCAGCCACTATCACAGACAGAAGCCACAGCCTCCTTAAAGGATGGGAAAACCAGAGCAGTTTTTGTCTCTATGAAGCAGACATTGAACAGCATATGCAAATCCAAATCTTCTGGAACTAATGTTCCTTTAGATATGGCTTCTAATTTTAAGTACCTGGACCTGATTATCGATCACAATGTCTCTTTGAGTAAAAGGATTTAAACTTTCTCCATTTAAAAAAAAAAAGAACTGTTTAAAAATATGATTGCTGCTTTCTGGAGAATCAGGCACCTGTCTGAAAGTCTGACTGTGAATAGGATGCTCACCTTCCAGGCAAAGACCTGTTGTACATTCCCTCTGAGGGCTCCCTCTTCTCTGCACCTAGGCCCCTAGGGAACAGTTCTGACTTCCCTCCTTCTTGATTTATTGGCAGGCTCCTCATCTGTAGCACATTATCAAGTGCACAGAACTCAAAAGAGAATGATGTGCCATTTTCTCATCTTATACTTTTTGTATGGGCAGTACTGGAGATTCAGTCCAGGGTTTCATGCATACAAGTACTCACTGAGCTACACTCCCAGCCTCCCCCAAGCCCCTTTTTAAGACAGAGTCTCTTTTTGTAGCCTAGGGTAGCCTGGAACTTCCTATAGAGCCCAATTGGCCTTGAACTCATCATTGTCCCGCATTAACCTCCCAAAAGACTGAGATTAACAATCGTGCACCACTCTACTCATCTCAATAAACCTTTGCACACAGTCTTTCACAAAGGGTTCATGACGATTTTCATAAGAGCATTTAAGCGAGTTTTGTACAGTTTCTCAAGATGAAAACAGAGTGATCAAGTGGATGGTATTTATCAAATACAAAAGCAATAACAACAAATCAAGGACAGTATGGCATTACCACTTCTATCACTATGGCAGCCATCCACTACGGCGGCCAGAATGACCAGATTAGTATCTCCAGAGACACAGGTGGCTCTGCTGGTCTCTGGGACTCCGCTCGGAGGTGCGGAAACAGCAGAGAGCTGAAAAGCCCAGTTCTACAAAACAAAAGGAGCTATCTAGATCAATGAGTAAGAATACTGTGGCTATGAAAAGAAAGCAAGAGAGTGAGCAAGCATAATCTAAAACTGTCCTTGGTGTCCTCATAAATGACTGGGAAGAGGCATTATGCAGTCGGACAGTCGGATGTGGTGCATCCACATGGGAAAATGTACAAAAAGAAAGTCAGCAGGGCAGGTAAGGCACTCAAGAGGAGCCCTTGACAGGGACATAGTGGTACCACAAGCAATAAGGTGAGCGGTGTGACTATCCTATCTTTTCTCTCTGTGAATGTATTAAATCAATTCTATAATAAAAGGAAACTTAATTATTTCCAGTCTTCTTTTGTCTTCTTTAGTTTGCTTTGCATTTATGACAATCCTGTAAAGACTATACCCCGGTACTTTATTAGAGTATAGCCATGGAATGAGCTCCTAGAAGTCCTGTTATTGACTCAAAGGGTTATCAGTCTTCTTCTTTACCTATAAAAACCAGTGGGAAGTGGTTAGTTAGCTGGGAATGGACTAGCCAAGTGACTCTGGCTTCGGATTATTAGTTGTCTTCATAAAGGCAGAGGGAAAGTGGTACAACACTAGGGAAATATGTGGTGGAAACAAGTATTAACCCAAGATGGATGGAAAATGACTTCCTGTAGTCTGTCAATGGCTTGGGAAGCAGACAGCACTGGTGTGGAGACAGGCAGCCCTGGAATCCCCTGGAAGACCTGTTAAAAACACAGCTGCTGAAATCCACCCAGGAGGCTCTGATTTGGCAGGTCTAGGATGCGGAACTGAGAGTCTGTGCTTCATTCAAGCACCCAGCCCTGAGTCACTCAGGTACCACACCTAGAGGATCACTGAGTGGACTATTGCTCAAAGCAGCAGGAAGTGGTTCGGAATGGCCCAAATGACCAGAGTCTGAATTTGTCCTCTGACTTTTTTTACCCCAAATTTTTCATTAACTACTTAGATGCTAAAGTTTCAGCATTAAATGACATTGGAATAATGTGGCCAGAGTTTAAAAAAAAAAAACTGATGCCTAGGATTGTCCAGACTCATAACCAATCAAATAAGAATGTATTTGGGACTGGTTAGTTTATGACAATTTAACAAGCTAGAATCACCTAGAAAGAAGGGATCTCAATTAAGGAATTACCATCAATCAGACTGGCCTATAGGCATGTCTGTGGGGCATTTTCTTGATTAATGATTGATATGAGAGTGCCCACCCTACTGTGGGCAGTACCTTTCCTGGGCAAGTGGTCCTGGGTGCTATACGAAAAGTAACTCAGCCAGCCATGAGGAGCAAGCCAGTAAGCAGCATCCTCTACCTTCTCAGCTTCAGCTCCTGTCTCCAGACAGGAGTTTGGATTCCTGCCTGGAGTGCCTACCCTGGGCTCCCTCAGAGATGTAATATGACTTGGAGTTGTAAGATGAAGTCAAAGCTTTCTTCCCCAAGTTTCTTTTAGTCATGGTTTTTATCACAGCAATAGAAAGCCAACTAGAACAAGAACCAAGTCAGAAAAATGTTCTTAAAGCTTCTAGTTGGTCCAGTATAGAGGCTAAGTTGAAGACCATGGTTCCACCACAGTCCCTGAGTCTCACCTGCAAGTTGTGACTACTTGATTCTCTCAGTGTGATCTTCACTGGCTTCAGACAGAACATGGGAAACTTTTGCAATTGATGTGGTGTTTTGTTCAGAAAACAGGCTGACAGAAGAAAGTGAAAGTGTGTATCTATGGAACTATCTGATGCTGCACATTTACAAATGCAAAGAATTGTCTTTTTCCAGGACCACATCAAGATGCTATAAATAACAGGAAGAAAGAAAAAATGTCCAAAATATACATCACCAATGGATGTTCTCTGTCTAAATTTCAAGACACACACATTTGTGAGGAAAGCCTCATACACAGTGAGACTTATCATTCTCTTCCTAGCTTGGAGGTCACAGTTCAAATTCAGCAAGGAGATGACATCCCTTG
>NC_051067.1:52328250-52348290 GCF_004664715.2 Peromyscus leucopus
GAGGCTAAGGGGAGTGGGGCGACTCCCACCCAACTCAGGCCTTTCTCAGTTAGCAGGAGTCTGTGAAGGACGCTGAGATGCCCTTTCTGTAAATTCCTTCTCCTTCTGTTCACCTTGATGCTGGGGCTACTCCTCCCTGAGAACAGCCTGTGGAGGCTTTTGAAACACCTTTAGTGCAAAGTAAAAGATGTGGCAGAGAAAACCCCTTTACTCCATACTCAGTCCCATTCTGTGATAGTGGTCACAGCATCCACAGATGGCAGATCTAAGTCTTTTTTTTTTCCCTCATAAAAATAATTATTTCAATTTACATTGCAACAGGAGAAAAATTAACCTCTAGGTCAGAGGTTTGGAATATTTGCTGTGGCAACTCGAAATTGCTGGGTATGTGCATTTGAAAGGTGCTTTTTCCTCAAGCATATGAAATGAAAAATGTGGATGGGCAGGGATTGGGGCGATGTCTTAATTGGTAAAATTCTTGCTCTTCAAACATAAGGATCTGAGTTTGACCCCCCAGAAATCACATAAAAGGCTCTGTGTGGTGGTGTGTGCTTGTAATCCCAGTGCTGCGGCGTCAGGGATAGGCAAATTCCTGGGGCTCACTGGTCAGCCAGTCTAGCCTAATTGGTGAACTCCAGGCTTATGGACAGACTCCATCTCAGAAGATATGGTGGAGACTGACTAAGGAAGGCACTGCGCATTGACTTCTGGTCTTACACCACATGTATGCACATGTGAACATGTATGTCCAAATGTCAGGCACCTGAGTCCTTGATGACGAACACTGTGTTTCTTGGAGTGGGTTCAATGCTAAGACCTAGTATGGATCTGCTGTTTTGCTGTCCTCACTAAGCTCTAGAGCCGATTTTGGAAACAGAACAGCCAAGTTGGCTCTTACCTGGCAATCTTGTCTGTGCAGGACATGGTGACTAGCTGCTCCCCCAGCAGGATGCCATCCCATGTCTGGACTGCACTGGGGCCCCGGACAGGGACTGTCCCTTCCCCAGACTCAATCTTGGTGCGCAGGTGGCCTCGGAACTTCCTGACGATGTGTTTGCTGCTGTTCACTAGGAAAGAAGAAGTGACCGTGAAAGATGGCAGGAGCGCTGGTCCAGAGGCACAAGAGTTTGCTTGTAGAGGCGGAGGAAGGAAGTGCGACAAAGCAGCCTAGGCACAAAAGGCCGGGCTTAGACGTGAAGGCAGGGTGGAATTTACTCATTTAACAGTGAAATGGTTAAGATCTGGGCTGCAGATTTTAGCCTGGGGTTGGCCAGATATCCCATGAAGGACAGAGAGCAAATGTCTCAGAGACTCTGTGGGACCACACTGTTTCCTTTACCCTTTTTCAATGCTCAAAGCTATCATTGGGCTGATTTGTCACAGAATGAGTCTAACATTCAATTTTTGGACATCAGAATTTAAATGTTAATTTTTCTAAGTTGTGAACCACAGTCAGATCTCCATATCCACAGGTTCTGTAGCTGTGCATTCAACCAAAAAACATTAGGCTCAAAAATTGCAGTTTTTATTATTCCCTAAGCAATATAGTACAACAGCCATTTTTATCATATCTACATTGTCTAGGTATTGTAAGTAACCTAGCAGTGATTTAGATCTCACAGGAGGATATGCATAGGTTATGTGCAAACACCACAGCAATTTTCTGAGGGATTGGAGCATCGTTTGTGGGGAGTCCTGAACAATCCCCAGGAATACCCAAGGATATTATATTTTTCTTTTCAGTTTTTCTGAGTTGTTTAGAATAAACTTTACCAAACAGTTTTACATAAGTTTTTTTTTTTTCTAGAAAGAACCAAAAGGGAAGAATACTTCCCAGCTCAAGGTATACATGGATACAACTCAGAGGGGTAATTGTAAGAAAGAAAGGCATAGACTATTATGCCTCATATACGTAGATTCTAAAGAAATTTTACATATTGCAGGCAGTTTTACAGAAGAGACAATTGCTTATGGTCAAGAAGGTTTAGTTCAGAAATGCCTTTTCACCTTTTTCCCAGCCACTAACAATTGTAAAGCCGTGCCTAGTTTTCAGGTCATTAGGAGCAGGTGCTGGGCGGGTTTGGCCTCTCAAGATGGTCTAGATTTTAATCCTGGTGTCACTACTGACTAGCTGTGTGACTGTGGGAAAGCTACTTAAAATCATTGTGACGTGGTTACTTCCTCTTAAAACAGAGCCATGGGTGATGCTTAGCTACTAGGCTGTAAAGGTTAGGAAAGCCAGCAGGTCTGAAAAGGCTGGTGTAGCCCAGATACCCACTGGCAGAAGAATGAATAAAGAAAAGGCAGTATAGACACACAGTGAAAGTTTATGCAGCTATGAGGAAGCACATTTCAGTACAATTAGAACACCACCACAAATGAAATCTTCGCTTTTCAGGAAAGTTGATGGAACTGGAGGTCATCATTATGATAATTAATATTGACTGGATCTTGCATCAATTAGAAGGCAAGTACACATACGTTCATTATCTCTCTGTTCTGGTTGTGAATGTGACCAGTTTCAAGCTCCTCCCCCAACTTGCCTGCAATCAAGGACTAGAGCCAGGAGTTGTAAGTTGAACAAACCTTAAAGTTCTCCCTTAAAGTTGCTTTTGTTGGGGGTATTTTGTCACCTCAGTAGGAAGTGAAACTGGGACAATTATATTAAACAAAATAAGCCAGATTCACAACAAATATTGTGTGTTTCCTCTTATATGCAGAATCCAGATCTAAAAAACTTATATAGCTCATGGAAGTAGAAGAGGAAGTTATGTGGGGGAACAAGAGGTGGTGATGGTGGGGAGAAAGACAAATATTGAATGTTTCTCTCTTATGAGGAAATCCAGATTTATATAAATGACAGAAAGAAGAAGGGGAATTATTGGGAGGGAAGGAGACCAGTAGGATGGGAGAATGGGGAGAGAGAATGAGAGTGGGTATGAGCAAACTGCAATGAGATAGATGTATAAAACATCACTACAAAACTCACTGTTTTGTGTGGTAATTGACATATATATTCATATATATATATATATATATATATATATATATCTTGTATAACTTGGAGCATGTAGTTCTTCTTGAGTATTGACTACCAAGGGCCTAGATGACACAGGTACTTTTCTTTGCTTGCAAATGACAAACTTCCTGAGGCTGGTCCCCATATGTCTCTCACAAATCTGCCCTGAGTTTTCCCTTCTTCCCAGACCCTACTTGATACACATATACCCACATACATTACAGCGTACAGTCCACAGTTATCTGGTAAACCAGCATGAACAAGAGAAACTTTACATTTAATTTTCTGTCTTTCTTTAAAAAATTCTATACATGATGTTTAGATAATATGGTATTAGAGAAATGCCTAACTGCTTTGTCTACGAATTATACACATGGTAGCATGAATGACTATTAAACATTTTCTTTAAAATGTTTTTAAGATTTGAAGGTTCCATAGATGTAGTTTCACCATCATTTATTTTCACTGACATAGTGGATAGAACACACTAGCTTGTTGTGGACATTTCTCCTGCAAAGATTACAGTAATTTCCAGTGTACTTTATACTGAGCTGATGTTCTTTCCATACACATTCATAGAATATCTTTTGGGCTGAAAGGAGTCTCAAAGCTTGGAAAAGATAAACTTTTGAGTGGCTCCAGACAGCTTTTTCACTGTGGCCAGTTAGACAAGTGATGAGATCCAACTAAGATTTGTCCCTGTGTCATCCATGGGAAGACAAACCAAGAAGAAACAGAGCCTGGATGGATGCAATAAGCAAGCTTGAATGGCACTTCAAGCTGGAAGATGCTGATGGTGGTACTCCATAGTAACACTGTGGAGCCCTTAATGATGACAGTAGTGGTGATATGGTGATGGTGATGGTGGCGCTGCTGTACTGGTAATGTGGATATGGTAGTGGTGATGATAATGGTGGCTATGGTGGTGATGATGGTGGAGATGATGATGATGACAGTGAAGGTGAATATGACAATAATACTGGTGATAAAACTGAACAAAATAAAAATAGTTCATGTGACTCAAAAATACTTGACATAACTTGGGTTTAATCCTGAACTATTACACACTTCAGATGGGGTCCTTTCCAACATTAACTTTCTGTGGCAGATAGCAAATTGGGAATGGGGCAGCTAGCAATACTTACAGCTTCTATAGTGTTGTCCAAAGGGAAGTGACTTTCCTATCACACTTGGGAGGCAGATTTCCAGGGGATATGGTACCCACTGTCCCCATACTTCTATCAATTATACTGTCCTTATATTCTCCAAGGATACTATGTAACATTTTCCATGCCTTGAAAGTTGCCCATTATAGTTTAAAAGCTTTCTAAATTTTCACCATCTGTTAATGTCAAGCAATAAAAAAAATCCTGGATTGAGTTACAATATTTTTTAGGAGTCAACTCTAAGTTTTAGGTTAGATTAATTTCACCTTAAGAGCCAGGTGTGGGAGATGCTCCCAGGTGTGTTTTCTTTGCCTTTTCTAGTGTGTTCCTTGGTGAGTCCGCTGAGTCCCAGGGTGAGCTGAAGAGCTGGTGAGCTCCTGCAAACCATTTCCCCCCACTCTGATTTTTCTTGACTAATTGCAAGAGGCAGGAGGGAGTTGAAGATGCCACTTCAAGTATAATGAAATGCCAATCTAACCAGCAACTGCAGGGGATTGACCTCAAGTAATCAGCAGGGGATTGAACCTGTTCTTGAGACAACGAAGATGTGGAACTTTAAAATCCTGCCTGTCATGTATCC
Organism: Peromyscus leucopus; assembly: GCF_004664715.2. Lineage (NCBI taxonomy): Eukaryota > Metazoa > Chordata > Mammalia > Rodentia > Cricetidae > Peromyscus > Peromyscus leucopus. The sequence goes on from NC_051067.1 coordinate 52,333,016, forward strand.
ATAGATAGCTTCAAGTCCATTAGAACACTCTACTCAATTCTTATATCCAGAGACCACTAGCCTCATTGTTATTATGTTTATTAACTTTTTTGGTTTGATAGTAAGGAAATTAGAGTGGAAGTATGCTTTAAAAACTCTTCAGGAGAATATTGAATTTTCAGGAGAGGCTCAAAAGGGGTGGTGAGACAACTAATTAAATATTATGGCTGCTCCAATGGTATAATTGTGTGTGTGTGTGTGTGTGTGTGTGTGTGTGTGTGTGTGTGTAGATTAGAATTGAAAATTAGAAACAAAACAATTTATTAAGCAAAAATTCCCACCCTCCGACAAAGGTATAAAAAAGAAAGTATTTTTAAATACTACATTAAAAAATTCAAGTTATCATCAATTAACATAGTTTAGAAAGTGTATTTGTGAAGTAGGCCATCGTTTACTATAATAAAACCTCTAATAGTTACCATGTGGTTATGTAGGTGATCTTTGTTTTGTTTGCATTATGAGACTATGAAAATGTATTACTCTACAGTTCATGAGCATGATCCTGTGTAACATGTTTCTGTGACTCAGTAGGACATCTGAAGATAGGAATTTAGGGACCCATGCTTTAGATCCCCGACTGCCTACAGGACTGTGTCTCAGTTTTGTACCCTGCCCTTTTACACAATAAATGTGACTGGCTTAGATTGCATTAGGCACCTAGCACAACACTGTAGATACCTATATTATAGAATCTTGCTATTTTATGACAGCTTGTAGAAGATTTACTATAGAGTTTAACATGCTAGATCATTGGAAAGTGATGGGAATAATTGAGTTTGCCGGGTTAGTTAATGAAAAGGGATTAATAAAGAGGCTACTGATGATTTGAGAGGAAGACAGAAGTTGTTCAGCCATGAGGAGGTATGTGGGTCCTGATATTCTTCTCTTATATTTAGGATCTCTTATACAACCTATTATTATTATTGAAAAAGTTTCTTAAAGGTGTGTATTATATGTTGAGTATATTCCTCATCCTATTCCTCCCCTGCACCCCCTTTCCTGTGCCTCCTCACACTCACTAGTCTCTTTTATTCCTCTAGACAATTCCACTTCCACTTTCATTTAATAAATCCATGCATGGTTTTATGTGGCCATGTTAGCTTCAGGAACCATAAGTGAGTGAGGACATACAGAAGAATGAAAGTATCTCTCACCACGTGTGAACATCAAACCAAATGGGTCAAAGACTGTCAGATAAGACCCGACTCTCTGAAACTGTCAGAGAAAAAAGTAGGTAAAAATACATCAAGATACAGGCATAGCCAATGACTTTCCAAATAGAACCCCCCTAGTTGCTCAGGAAATAAGGCCAACAGTCAACAAATGGGACCTCATGAAATTAAAAATCTTCTATACAGCGGAGGAAACAGTTAAGTGAGTGAAGGAACAACTCATCTAATGGGAGAAAATCTTTGCAGCTATGCGTCTGACAAAGGTATCATCTCCAGAAGTGACTTTTAGGCATTTCTCTCCATTTTGATGGACCTTGGCCTAGAACCAGAGGAAGTCACAGGATTGAGCAGCTTTGAATTTTCTGAGAGGAACAAGTGGCTCTGCCATGCAGAGGCTGTTGCTGAAGCAACTTTTCCCTTCTGCTGCATGAAGCATACAATGTTGGGAGTCACATGTCCTGCACAGAGCACTGTGTGGCCTTGGCAGACACTCTGTCACTGTCTTTTCCTTGCAGGCCTCTCTACTAAGCAAGAAACAAATGACCGGATTGGTCAGGGTGTGATTTAAGGCAGTTCTAAACCAGTGACCTGAAACATGACTGATGATAAGATTCACCTCTGCTGAAAAAGAATCTTGGCCAAAGGAAAAGTGACAGGAACCAAAATTTGAAAAACTTCTCAGGTGACCCTATAGGTAAACCATGATTGAAAACAACTGAGCCAAATACATTCCCAAGCTTGCAGACAATGTATCTCCCTAAATATTATAAGCCCATTGCCATTGGTTCTGTACTTAAAGACTTTTGATCTATATAGATGCTGGGGTATAAGTAAAACATGGGAACACAGAAAATTTACAGACATCCCAAGAAATCAGGGCTTGTTGATATCACCAGGATCCTTGTCTTGTCTTTTGGACTTGGGAACCATGAATGTGGCCTCAGGGAGTTGGTATGATTATCTAGAGTTTGACCCATAGGGCTCTAGGGACTTAGGCAACCTCCTGAGCTGTGAGCTAGAAAGGTCTCTGGTAGAAGGAAGTTACTCTGTGCTGTTGGGGAGGTGGATATGTCCTCCTAGAAATTCTAAGTCAGGCTGTGTTCTTTCATGGGCTTTCTAGTTATGTGAGAGTGACCTCTGAGGCAATTCAGGCTATTGCTGTTGCCCTTGGTTGTACCTCACAGGTTGAAGGCAAGCACCTGTTGCTGAAGACATTACACATTGGATGCAGGACTTGGATGATGTGAGCTACATCCAACCTGAAAGTCCTCATCTTAAGATCTAGCTCCCACAGCATTATAATAGCTACCAAGGGAGGGAAGCAATTAATAGCCCTACATAGCTGTGACACAATGAACAACAATGATAAGCATGGCAAGATAGCTGTAAAGGTGAAATAGTGACATTCACGTGTTGGTGGCAACCAATGACTAAGATTTAAGGCCCACTCAGCAGGAGGGAAATCATGCCTGTTAACTAGAAACCTAGCCAACTACCTGGGAATAATGAGATCATGTGTCTTAGAAGAGAAATCTACTACTGTCACTTTGCTAGACTAGCATAATTGCCAACTACATTCTCATCCTATACCCACAGATAGGTGTGGTTAATACTCCTCACCAAAGAAGATTCTCTATACAGCAAATGGAGACCATTAGAGGAAACCACAACCAGACACAATGCAGAGAATGGGTCATGTGTACCTAGACTCAATGAATACATCTGCAGTCAGCACAGCTTCTACACCTGTGGCTCATGAGACATAACAGAAGAGGAAGACAGAAAGATTGTAAGAGCCACAATACCAGGAAGTCTGTGAGACTGCCTTTCTGAGAAATGGCTTCATAAACAAGACCCAAATAATGACAATATCAATAGATAAGCTAACATGGAAGGGAGCAGATATCATGGGCTCCCATCTCTAGACAAAGAACTATAGACAACTAATACTAATGACTGTTGAAAGAATAATTAGCCTCTCCCAGGGATGAGGCCCCCCCTGCACAGTTGGTTATCCGATACAAAGTGGCATATACACATAATCACGAAAAACCATATACATATAAACAACAAAAATGGACTCAGGTTTTATTTATAGATTTGTGCAAGAAAAAACTCGACAGATAATATTTATACATTTGTTTATCACCTATCTCTATCTATCTATCTATCTATCTATCTATCTATCTATCTATCTATCTATCTATCTCTGTCTATCATCTATCTGTCACTTCTCTCTCTATCATCTATCTACCTATCTACTTATCTATCTATCTATCTATCTATCTATCTATCTATCTATCTATAATAATCAAGAAAAAGAGGCTATCAATTTGGAAATGTAAGGGTGGACATGGTAGAGGTTAGAAGGGACTAAAGGGAGGGTCTGGAGTGACAAAAGGGAAGTGGGGAAATGATGTAATTATGTTTTAATTTAAAACATATTAAGAATAATGGCTCAAAACTCTGGAAAGTGTTGGGAATATTGCTTTGTTTGTACAGTTCTTGCCCTGCATGAATGACTCTTTGAGCTAGATCGCAGCACCACATTAACTGGGTGTGAGGTACACTCATGTACCAGCAGATCAGGAGAAATAGACAGAGGATCAGGAGTTTGAGGCCATCTTTGGCTACATAAGCAAATTAGAGGGTAGCTTGGGATTTATGAGATCCTGTCTCAAGGAAACAAAACCGTTACAAAAACTCCAATAAACAAACAAACACAACCCACTCTGGAACCCAAAAACTGTAGTTTTTTGTCCTTAGGCTGCTCTGCTCTGTGTTCCTATACTAATTAAAAAGAAGGACAATCTATGCCACGTAGTTAAGTCTCTTGGACTTATAGTCCTGTTGTAGTTGTGCTCGTAGACTCTGATAAATCACAACATATGACCACATGGGCTTGTGCAAGTATGTGTTATATGTTATACACATATGACCTCAGGTGCATGTGTTTATATGCATGAGCTACATATGTGTATATATGCATGAGGGAGAGAACGAATGACCCTGCCACAGTCACGGGTTGGTAACGGTCAGCACACTGCAGGCTCACCGAGGAGCTGTGCAATAGCTATGTTAGACCTAATGACAGAGTGGGACTAAAATGACAAAGAGCTTCAGTCATCAGTCCCATTAGCCCACTGTGCCTGGCAGTGACAGAAGCTCAGGAAGCCAGAGCCCTGTCCTGGAGCTTCCTTTGCTCTGCAATGTCTCTTAGATCCCAGATGAAGAGCTCACTGGAGCTGGCTGAGTGTGTTTGTGCTCTTCAGCTTCTGTACATAATAATACCACACTGACGGTTGGGGGCGGGAAAGATGGCTCCCAGTGTTTCATTTAGGGACACAGACCCTGAGCTGCGGTGCTGTGAGGCTGGAGTTTCTGCAAACTAACTTATAGGGAGTGGATGGTGCCAGCTTGTGGACCTCTAGAACTAGTGCTAACTGGAATTATCATAGTATCTCTACATATCTTCCTGCAGGGGATTGTCACTATTGCCTTTGGTCCTTTGCTGGCCTTCGAAGGAGCCCCTAAAAGCAAAAACCTGATCACTTGAATTCCATTATCCAGCAGTCCAGCCTTCCTTAAAGGTGAACAAAAAAAAAAAAAAAAAAAAAAAATCAGTGTACGAGGGACAGCAGGGAGAGTTGTGGCAATCTCTTTAAGGTGGAAATTGAGGAAGCTGCTCCTGAGAGCATCTGCCTTCCTCAGGAGGCGTGAGGGATGCTGAGCAGTCTCTCTGAAGGCTCCTTCAGAGGACAGCAGGTAGTTGGCTTTCCTTGCCCTTGGAGTGACGAGGGGAAAATGATGCATGGCTTTTAGCTGATGAGTCCACTTTGCAAGACTGCAAGTGCCTACCTCCTCTGCACTCCCCAGTGGGTCGGGAGACACCAGCTTACATTACAGGCATGCAGGCAAGAGCATCTTCCCTTTGCTTGCCATATTCACAGCAACCCTGTGAGGGAAAGACTTCATTTCTCTCCTCCTACCAGCACCTGCCACTTCTTAAAAGCACCATGAAATAAAAGACATCTGTGTGTGCAAGTGAACCTCAGGGGGCCTCTGAGAATGCATTTGTTTGCTTTTCTAAACCACTGACATTGCAAGTTAGAACCGAGGGCTGAGAAGGCACACTTGGTGCTTGATGTACAAAGACACGGGAAACCCAATGAGCCAGAATGGACCCCACAGGGGACCAAGGCCTCAGGCAGGGTCGACATTTTTGTGGGCCTCACTTAGCCCTCTCCTAACTCCTGCTGGGGCTATGCAGGCCAAGGAGGAAGCTGAATAAATTAGAGCTAACTCCAAATGTTTCAAAGAGCTATTGGGAAACAGACCAAGTTTGATACATTTCTAGGGCAAGTTAGTATTGTGTAGATGTACCTTGATGGTTATTATTAAGAAATGAATCAGCTCCTTCTTTACCTTTTAAAATCTCTCTCTCTCTCTCTCTCTTTCTCCACTTCTCTTCTCCTCTTCCCTCCCCTTCTCTGTGTTTATGTGCGTGAGCTCAGGTGTGTGGATGCCTCACCGTCACAAACCCTGGGCTTACAAATGTACCTGGCTTCCCTTTTCACATGGGTTCCAGGGATTCAAACTGAGACCCTCATGCTTGTACTTTACCCAATGAATCATCTCTCCAGCCCAAAGCATGGCCCAGCTTGGCCTCAAATTTGTGACCTTCCTGCTTCTGCCTATTCAACATATCTTATAGACATGCATCACTATGACTGGCCTAAGAAGTATGATGTAATGGTTAATTTTTTTTCTCATTTTTCACTAGTTTTTTGAGAATTTTGAACAGTAGGTCTTGATCATATTCAACTTCCTTCTCCTAACTCCTCCCAAGTTTCCCCACTTCCATACCTACCCAAATTTTGATAGTCAACTTGATTAGACTAAGGAACATCTGGGTTAGTGGAACATAGTCTGGATGTATCTTTGAGCACATCTCCAGGGACCATTAGTTTATGAGGGCTCTGATCTGACTACTGAACTAATTGTTAATGGATCTGAAATACCATGGTATCATTGGTGAAAAATTAGAGGTATAGTCTTTGGAGGAAGAGAGTCACTGGAGATGTGGCCTTGGGGTTATAGCTTGCCTTCCGTTTTACCTCTGCTTCCTGGTAGCCATGATGTGAACAGCTACCACGCCTTCCTTGACATGATGGTCTGACTCTTCTGAAAACATGACCCCAAACAAATCCTTCCTCATTTAGGTTGCCTTTGCCAGGTGTTTTATCCCAGAGACATGCAAACAGCCAACACACGGGCCTAGAAAACTCTTCCAAGCACAGACAGTAAAACTAAATCTGTGTCTATGTGTTTCTATATAAACAGAGTTAACATTTTCTGGGGTTCATTTGAGCTAGATAAAACATAAAATTCTTTATGCAAAAATAAAGGGAATATATGTGTATGAAAGGAATCTAATTCTAATAAAGTTATCAAGCCATCAAACGTGCCCTGTGCTCAGAGGAAGTCTCCAGTGGAAACACATCACACTCCGTGGTTACTAAGGGTTGGTCCTAACTCTCTTTTTCCCTTGTGGGTGAGGCTATAGTCTAATCATCAAAGTCAGGAAAAAAAAAAAAAAAAGAACATTTATCAAATGCCTGCTGTATTCCAGGCTTGTGTAGGGGATGTTCACCAAGACAAAGAAGCCACTGAGAAGAAGTAAAGAAAAAAAATATATGAGTCTTTAAACCCATATATATTTAGCTTAGTTGTCTAACTCTCAGTTTGAATGTTTGTTCAAAAAAGTTCTTTTTCATTCTTGCCAACTCTGTTGCTTTCCCTTTAAGAGAGGGATTGGCAGGTATTCCCTACATTTCACATGCTTTAGAAAGCAAATGGCAGAACCAAACTGGAGCGAGAATCAGAAAAGGGAACACACTATTGGAGAAACTACAGGAACTGCCCACAGGAGGGTGAGGAGGGTGGTGGTATCCTGGCCAACATCATAGTAGACACAGCCTTGAGTCAAGAGAAATGGGAATAGAACGTGAGATCACACAGACCAGCACTTTTCTCTCTCAAGCTTTCAGAGTCTCTCTCTCTCTCTCTCTCTCTCTCTCTCTCTCTCTCTCTCTCTCTCCCCTCTCTCTCTCTCTCTCTCTCTCTCTCTCTCTCTCTCTCTCTGTGTGTGTGTGTGTGTGTGTGTGTATGTGATGAGCACTTTGTGCAAGCTTGAAGACCTGAATTTATGCCCTTAGAACCATGTAAAGCTGTGTGCAGTGTGATACACCTGCAAACCCAGCACTCCTAGAGTGAGATGGGAAGACTCCCTTGAGCTCAGGGGTCAGTGATCCTGGTGTACACAACCACAAACAAAAAAGAAGAGAACCTGTCTTAAACCAAGTGGAGGGTGAAGATGGATGCTGAGGTTGTCCTCTGACCTCCACAGGTGCACTGCGTCACACATATGTCTGCACATACACACACACCACATACATACAAATAAATAAGGAAAGAATGAAATAGAAAAAGTTTGGAGGAGTGTGTGAGTGTATGTGTGTGGTATACACACAAATAAGTGCAAGATGTATGCCTGTTACAATAATAGAATATGGCATAATTTAAGAGAGAAGGTGAGAGTCCTTGATTTTTCTCTATTGTGGTCAAGACAGTCTCACCAGTATCTCCAAGAGGTGTGGATTCCCACCTTTGTCCTCCATCCTGGAAACACACAGAGGTGATGGAGAGGATTGGCACTGTGTCCTTGAGAAGGGTTTAGCAATGGATTTTTAAGTTAATGGACACTACACTTTGGCCCCTGGCTATGTTGCAAAAGTTGAGTTTCTTTCTCACCCAAGTTGCAAACGAAGGCAAAAAGAGCTAGTCTGAGTTTGCTTTCACCCCATGTAATTCTCATTTGCTTTCTCTTTGGTTCCATTTTTCCAGCCTGGGATATAGGGAATGTCTGACCTAGTAAAACAAAGCAGAGTGCCATTGTAATTAAATAGCTAATTTTAGACCCCAAACTACTTTTCTGCCCATGACCTGAGCATTTTAGACTGAGGTTTTGGAGGTATCTAATTGTAGCTATGATTCACTTCCATCCAGCTATCCATCCACACTACACACAAGATGCCTTGGCCCAGCTGGCCTGGGACAGAGCTTAGCCAGAGGAAGCCTGGTCTGGCATTGTTTATTGACAAAAGGCAAATAAATATGTGGTTTCTTACAATCTGTTGTGATTTCGTAGGGAGAGTTGAGTCTGGCATCTCCGCAGGGGGACGTGCTCACATAGAGATGGAAGAGGATGTTTTCTCGAAGCCTGTAGCCTCCTTCCTTTAAACGAATGAATATTGATCTCTCGGAGTCCTCTCGGTGTTTGCTATGGACACAAAGAGGATGTAGGTCACTTATGACAAAACAACTGAAGATGTCCCAATAGGTGCTTTTGTCTTGTTCCGTGGAGTCAGCGGTTCCCCAGCTTTTACCCCCTGTACGCTCCTGTGTTGTTGCCCCTTGCTGGGACACTTTGGGGACAGGCCACAGTAAAACTACCTGGGAACAAACACAATCAGCAGAAATGTTTCCATCTCCACCCTCCCTGAACATTCACACTTGAGGTCTCTCTCTCTCTTCCGTGTGTGTGTGTGTGTGTGTGTGTGTGTGTGTGTGTGTGTATGTGTGTAGGTCAGAGGACAGCTTCAGGTGCTACTCCTCAGGTACCATCCATCTTTTCTTTAGACAGAATCTCTCGTTGGTCTGGAACTCACCGCGTAGGCTAGGCTGGCTGGTGAGCCTCAGGGTCTCCCTGTCTCCGCCTCCTCAACTCTGGGATTATAAGCATGTAGCACCATTCCTGTGTTTTTTTTTTTTTTTCCCTCATTTTCTTTTTAGGTATGAATTCTGAGTGTCACACTTTGGTCCTTGATCTGTTTGAGAATCACTTTACAAACTGAATTCTCTCTCTCCAACCATACGTTTTAACTTTATCTTTTCCAAGCCAGTACCTATCATTATAAATCATAATCCTGTGTGTCTGCGAGGCCCCATTCATGGAGTATCCCGGGACACTACTGACTAGAGTAGTCTCAGTGGGTACTAGTGTGTGCAGTAGAAAGAAAAGAGATTTTAAACAGTGTCTGAACTTGGGTACTAACAAACTAGGCAGAAGCGCCAAACCATGCAGAATTGGCTTTTTTTTTTCCTTATCATTCGGGGTGGATCTAGAACAAACTCATGCCTCTTAATCTTGGGACTTTACATGCTCTTGCTTCAGGGAAACCTTCTTCATAGCCCTTAACCCTGCATTTTAGCAGCCCTGCCTTCCCAAGGAGGGATAATATCACATGGGTACTGAACAACTGAGCTGTGGTTTTTCTCCCAGACCCCTCAGCACGCCCCTGGCAGTCTGCTTTCCATCACTCTTGCTGTTTGTACTAGTTCTGCCCCATTGGTGATGGATTCTGCATTGCAGGGCCTTGAGATCTCATAGGCAGCAGAATGAACATAGTGTCCCCAGGAAACCCTCGTTACAAGCTCATGTGCGACTACCTCTTCCTTGTGCCCAAGTGGACTCCTCCAACATGTGTGGCTCTTCTTCCACAGCCCTGGGAGCAACTGCATGCAGTCTTGGTCCCCCAGTGCAGAGCCAGACCCATTAAGGGAAACTTTACTTGTTCTTGAGGCCCTTTGCAACCATTTCTGGTACCCTCCTGCAGAAAAGGGATGGGGTGCGGCTGTCTTTGACTTTTCCAGATAGTTGTACAGTGCCTAAAATGCATCCAAGTCTGGGCAAAGTTGACTGGATTATCTTCTGTGACACATATAGGAGGTAGAGGGAACTGGAGAACATTTCTAACTGAGAAGTTGGGTATTCGGTAGAGATCCTTCCCCACATTTTGAGAGCTTTCCAGCTCTTGCCTATTCCATTTGACCTCTCACTAGGCCTCCTGGAACTGATATGGCAATATATCATGCTGCTATGTGGTAAGCAGAGGCTCAGATAAAAATTAATTGAGTGTATTAAAGTATTGCCTTTATTCGAGTCTGTTTGGCATATATTAGGCCTTTTTCCCTTTTGTGTGACTTCTGTACATGCTAACAGGTTCATGTGAATGAGCCACTCACTGAAGCCCCTCTGAGATGCCGTTGTTATTAGTGGGTTCAAGGAACCCTGTTTCAAATGGTAAGAAAAGGGCAGCTGGAAGATGCAAGGAATGAATGTTCTGTCAAAGAGACCTACAGCAATTCAACTACTGGGACTAGCTTGCTTCAGGAGTGTGTATGAAGTGCCACATGATCAAATCTACCTGGGTTTCTGCTGGAGTTTATTGTGTCTTCCAGAGAGATTCTAGCTCATGTGACAGCCCGCTTTTTCCTGATGGCTGCCATGAGGACATCAGAAATTCCAGCATTGTAGCACATTTCTTAGCACCTCTTCATTCTAGAAAATCCTTGTTAAAGTGTATGTGGCAGGCTTAGGAGATGGCTTGGTTGGCAACCATAAAGATCCAACTTTGTTTCTTAGAACTTAGGTTTAAAAAAAATCCAGGCTTGCTGGCATGCACTTCTGATCCCACTACCAGGGAAGCAGAGAGACTGAGCTGATTACCATTCCTCACTGGCCAATCAGATTATCCTATCTGGGGAGTTTCAGGTCAGTGAGAGGTCCTGTCTCAAAACAAACAAGGTAGATGGCTTCTGAGAATGACATCTGAGGTTGTTTTCTGACCTCCATGTGCAAACATGCACACATACAAGCACACATATACACACACAAGTGTACACGATTTTGGTCACATTTCCTGATTTGAAATCTAGAAGTCTAGAGAATGGAATGTATTTGGTTCTGTGGGGATGTGAGGAGAACTGAAGTCACCAGGACAGGGTGACTTGACTATGTAGGACAAGGCCTACAAAGTATTGAATGCCTACATCAAGATGGCCACTGTGTATTTTTGTGAGAGCAATTTACCTTTGGTTTGCACAATGAAAGCAGCCTGGCCCCGAGATTAGGACTGGTGACAGGAAATAAATGACAGCCCGTTTATGAGCTGGGCCCCTGAGAGATGACCCTTACTAAACAAGAAGAACCCTGATCTGTCAAAGAAACTATGTTGGCTGAGAAATTCTCAAACCCAAACTGACCAGGGAGCAGAGGGAACCCTCTTCCCTTTGTAGAAATAACCGAACTGTGAGCCCTGCTGAAAGTGGATACGATTTTGTCAGAATTGAGCAGAGGTGTCGTTGTCCACTTGGCGCCTTTCCATGGCTGAAATGAAAGTTTTTGCCAGGGATCAAGCGCATCGATTCAAGTCATCTCACATTGTACCAAACACTCTTTCAGTTCAATCAATGGAATTATGGTTCCAGAGAGCAATGACTCCCATTTCCCGAGAGACAGCAAAGTCATTGTTTCCTTCTTTTCTTCCCCCTTCCCTCTCTTCCTCCCTCTCTCTTTTTCTCTCCCTCGCTCTGTCCTTCAACTTCTTTTCTCTATGTTTTTCCCTGTCTTGTCTTCTCCCTTTTTGGTGGTTGTACTTTTTGCGAGAAAACTTCTGTGATCCGTAGGTGGCTCCTGGAAATTGCATTGTTATCTTGTCCCATTGAATTTATATTGGAGTAGCTGGTTGGGTAAATAGCTTATTGAAGGTCTGTAAGATCCAGGGATGGCTGTGCCCTGTGGTCTAGTTGATATCTGGGTTTCAAAGAGGAAATTGTTGTTTGAGGGATGCTATAGTGGCTGGCCGAATGTTTTAATTGAAAAATAACCAAATGGAATGAGCCATGACAAGATGTATTCCTGTGTGTCTATGCCTGTGGGCACATGTGTGGTAACCTGTGTGTGTAACCTGTAGGCAAACAACATGTTTCCTGAAGTGAGATGTTGAGTGTAATGCAGACATCTGGTAATTTAACACTTCAGTGTCTGTGTGGTATTCAAAGGGCGCTCCAAGTCTGAATAAAAATAGATGCTATGTGGTGCGCAGTTACTTACAATGTATGGGATCTGCCAAGATAAGTGGATGACACATTTTGAGCTGGCTGTGGGACTCCTTTCAATGACCTAGTTCCCTGGCTTCTCACTAGCTAAGGCGTGTTGGTCCTGCCCATGCTAGGGGCCCCTTTACCTCAAGTGCAGCTCCAGCTGAGTGTAGAGGAAGTGAAGAAATGCCCGCCTGGCCACAATTTCAGCATGGCAGTCGTTGACAACGAGCCCCTGGTCACTGATGTGCTCGCCGCTGATACACTTGGTCCCAGAGGAGAGGACGATGACCTGCGCTTGTTTGGTGTCCAAGCCTAGGGGACACAGAGGGTGGTCAGGACAGCTTAGGCTTCAAGGGCCCCACTGCAGGGAACTTTTCAACCTTCCTGTAGCACCAGCCGTGGTGTTTATCTGACTGACATTCACGGTGGTGAGATGATTAATCTTTATTGTCAACTTGACTGTATTTAAAATCACCTAGGAGACTTGTGAGACATGCCTCGGGGTATATTTATGAATCTGCTTCCAGAGATAACCAGCTGAGAGGGAAGTTTTGTTCTGGATGTGATGGCAGCATCCCTTGGGCTGGGAACCTTTGTGGAACAAAAGGTGGTGCCAGAGAAAGGGGAGTATGGATAGTCTCTTTTCTCTGCTTCCCAGCCCACTGGGAGAAAGTTTCTCTATCCTATTATGCTGTCCTAGACACGATGGACTGAAATCTCTGAAACCATGAACAAAATAAATAACATGTCCCTTTAAATTGTTCTCAGCTGTATCGTCACAGCCGTGCAAAAGGCAGGTCCTGAGCTGACAGACATCATTCTGAGACCTTGAGACTGGGAACAGCATGGTCACCCTTGAGTTTTGTCCCAGTGGCTGCTGGCCTGGTGGGAAGAAAGGATTTTCTTTTTCTGTAGCAGAAGCTTGTGGAAATATTTATATCAGAAACAAAGGTGTGACAGTTACAGCCAAACTTGTCTCTGGGGGAGAAACTAGGGCACTGTAGGGGTTCTTGTTGAGACCTTAAAAGGGAAGAGGTTGGGTTTAGTCACATGTGCGATAACAATCCAAATTCTACCCCCAGAAATTCTGCCACAGGCCCCTGCCCTCCAGAATGACAGCTGAGTATTCATTGAGAGATTCACTGAGAAGGAAGTACAGAGAGTAGGTGTACAGAAGGCGGTGAGGGCATAAGAAGGACTCTTAGCCTGGGCTTTGCCTTGCAGACACATCTGTATTTTCAGTGGAGAGGTGGCCCAAAGTGGGATTTGAATATATGTCCCTCACAGGTTCATAGTGGGTAGTAGTGCTGTTTGGGAAGGTTGTAGAACATTTAGGAGGTGGAGCCTTCCTGGAGGAAGCGGGTCACCAGGGACAGGCATTGAGATTTTATAGGCTGCCCCGCCTCCTATCCGCTGTCTGCTTCCTGACCGTGAGTGCATGATCAGCCATCTTTTGCCACGTATGCCTGCCGTGATGCGCCTCAGCATCTGGAACTATAAGCCACAATAAACCCTTCTTTTCTTATGTTGCTTCTTGTCAGGTTTTTGCCATAGCAATGGGAAAAGTTAGCAGTATACAGGATGTTGGGGAGACACCCGTGCCTATGTGAGGTCTACAGACACTGGCCTTTATTTCCTTCAGCTTTCAGGATCCTTGTGAGCAGTGAAATTCAGATGAACTCCATTCCTTCACTTTCTACCCAAAATGCACTTCTCTCTCTGAGTCCTGCTGAACTCTGCCCTCTGTTTTACTCAGTACACTTTTGAACATTGTGGGGACACTTGCCTTTTAAAGTCTCATACCTCGGCAGAGGTCAACCCTGAAGCTAGAACAAGGTTCAGAGGTTTGGAACACTCAGGAGTGTGTGGTTTGTACACAATTTGTGTCTCAGGAGCAAGGTGAAAAGCAGAGCATGGCTATGGGGCTGATGTTTAGGCCTCTCGGGGCACATAGGTATGAAGGCTTCTGATATACCACAGGGTCAAGTTCAGAACAGTCCCCTCCATAATCACATTTCACAGGCTGGGGCTGGGGCTGATGAAGTGGTGTCTGAGGGGTGCGTCCCTTCTGTAGGTTATCCTGTTAAAGGTTGGACATCCTATCAGCAGGGAGTGGTCAGTGCAGACAGAATGACCAGTCCCACTCTGAGGCTACCATAATTGGCTGCAGCCTTGAGAAGGAGCTTTGAGCTGTGTCCATGGCAATTGCTTGGGATCTGGGCTTGGCTCTGATCTCATTCCAGGGACTGTGCTTTAGGGACACATGTCTGTATGTATGTCCTGAATCTTCAAATGTCTTTTCTCTTTGTATATGTTCATTGTACATGATACTGTACTACATAAGAAAATTTAAAAGTGTTTCTTTGACAGTTTCATATATATAAATATAATATATATAAAATATAAATATTATATATATATATATAAAATACATTCCAATCACATTAATTTCTTTACCCTTTCTTATCTCCATTTGACCCCACTAACCTCACTTTTTCTGACAAGGCTCCATTGTCCCACTTTTATGTCTTTTTGTTTTGTTTTTGGCTTATTTTGCGACCCTCTGAGTTTAATCAGGGCTGGATGGGTATCCATGGATGCATGGGCACTCACCAGCGGGTACTCCCTGAGGACAATGACTTCTCAGTCCCAAGAAGTCACATACTGCCGATATCTTCCAGGGAGAGGCCAGCCCACTTGAGTCCCTCCCATATCGTTGATAGACTATGATGGGCCTGCTCTTGTACAGGCCCTGAGCAGGCAGCTGCAGCTGCCATGAGTTCCCGAGTGCAATGGCCAACTCATGCCCAGAAGACAGCATTTTATGGTTCTGCTCTCTATTGTCTGGCTCACACAAAGAACATCTTACTGTAAACATATATTGTACATTTGATACATTTTCACTATATCCTTTGTCTTCCCTGTTCTCACCACTCCCTCACCCATGAGTGCCCTTTGTCTCCTTAGACATGTCTGCTCCTATTTTTATTATATATATGAAATATATATGTATATGTACACACATATATGAAATATATATAAATATGTATATATACATGATTTTAGGTACCTATAGAAAATCTATACTTCCTGAATCTTATACCTAAGAATAATGTC
>NC_051067.1:52348790-52442790 GCF_004664715.2 Peromyscus leucopus
TGTGTGTGTGTGTGTGTCTCGTGCGCACCACTGAAAAGTTCATTTTGGTATCAGCGGGAAATTTGTATACAAAAGTGGTAGTTGTTAGGCTTAAAAGGCAAGTAGAAATTGATGACAGATGGTCTTGAATGCCACCCTTAAGATCGATATTAGATCTTACATACTAGACAATGGGACTGTTAATGAACCTTTTGATCAGGACAGTGACATTGTTGTCCATGGGTGGGCTCAGTGCAGCACCATGGATGAGTAGAGGGAGAAGGATGAGGTCATAGGCAGGAGGCTGCTGCAGCAGTATAGAATCTAGACATCGGGGAGTGGTAAATCAGAGAAATGGGGAGAAGGGAGGACTCGGGGAGAAGAAATAGGAGGACAAAAGGAGTGAAGCAAAATGATTGGAAAATTAAAACAGGAAGAAGTGAAAATTAAATGCTCAAGAATTACATAGAACAAAGAAAACTATAGAAATTCTTATTAGGGTCAGCTGAGTTCAAGGCTGGTGGTCTCAATTTTGGGAGAACAGAAGATAGACATCTTGTCATTTCTCCCCTCAAATGCTGCAGAGGGGTGACTTGGTTGCATTATTCTTTTATGAGTTGGAAAATAGAGTTCAATATCAAAAATATAAACAAAAATTACTAGAAACACAAGCTGTATTGTAGCTTTTAAGAAAACAAGTTTTTCTTAAGTCTCTCATCCTATGGTTCTAGTATAGAGGAATAGAATAATCCAAGAGGAGTCCTCAGTTTTGTAAGACGTGGTACTCTCCACCCTTTATCAGATGAAGATCCTGCTTGTGTTAAAACCCAAAAAATTTAGTCTTCAAGTCTTGTGAATTTTAGTACCTGTGGATGAGTTAAAGGTGTATGAGGTGGCATAAGTGGGCAGAAGTCACCTATTGTTGCCTGGAAATGAGATGCACTCTCTTTGTGATACTTTGGTTCCAAGTTTTTATTTTTGTTTTTCAAGGCAGGGTTTCTTTGTGTAGCCCTGGCTGTCCTGGAACTAGCTTTGTAGACCAGGCTGGCCTTAAACTTTCTGCCTCTGCTTCCTAAGTGCTGAGATTAAAGGTGTGTGCCACCACCACCTGGCTGGTTCCCAGTTTGTTAGTCTTTGATACCTACAATGTGGAGTTAATGTCCAATGCAAAAGGGTCTCGAAGCTGAGCATATCCCCATGTGTTTGTAATCCCCATAATGATGCTTTGTATAAATAATGTGTCTTAGGTCAGGATACCCCAAATCAGAGGCTGAGTGGGAGATTCTAGGAGATAATTCATAGTAAATCAGGACAGGGCAGAAAGCTGGGTGAAGAGGAGATTTTGCTGTAGTCTGAGGTTGACCTGACAGAAAACTCTGAAATATGAAGGATAGGACATGATTGTCATACCTTGAGGCAAGGCTGGGGGGTTCTGTACCTTCTGTAGATGTCAGCTACAGGTATTCCAAGAGCACTGGCTGCCTTTGGCCAAGGCAATTGTCAGAAGACGTAGCTATGAGCAGTTTCCAGCCAGTGCATGGAGCAGCAATGCAAGAGGCAGAACCCTGGAGGGGCTTGGGTGTGGTGCCAGCAGCATCTACTCGTCAAAGAATGTTGCTGTAGTCTCTCAAGTGAAAACTTGTGCGAAACTTGACACATGATTTTTGGTCGACCTATTTTCTCTTAAAATGGCCCAAATTGAGGCTTGGAGAGGTGGCTCAGTTGTTAAGAGCACTGTTGTTCTTCCAGAGGACTCGGGCTTAGTACCCACAGGGTAGCTCCTCTATGACTCCAGTTCCAGGCATCAGGCACACATGAGGTACAGAGACATGCATGTAACCAAAACATTCATGTACATAAAATGAAATAAATTAATCTAAAAAAGGGCACAATTAAGCTGGGCGGTGGTGGCTCATGCCTTTAATCCTAGCACTCAGGGACGCAGAGACAGGCAGATCGATGTAGCAGGAATCTTAAAGGGTCTTATTAATACAAACAAACCCAGAGCCAGGTATTGGGGTGAATGCTGGAAGATCAGAGAAACAGAACAAGCCACAGCTTCCTCACTTCGCCAATTCCTCAGCTGATCTTGTTTCCTCAGATTGGAAGCCTCTGTGTCCTCATCTGGAATGAATCTCAGCTGAACTGTGCTGCTCAAAAGCCTAAAAGCTTAACCTGCTCTAGTTCCTGGTCCTCATGCCTTATATACCTTTCTGCTTTCTGCCATCACTTCCTGGGATTAAAGGCGTGAGTCACCATGCCTGGCTGTTTCCAGTATGGCTTTGAACTCACAGAGATCCAGATGGATCTCTGCCTCTGGAATGCTAGTATTAAAGGCGTGTGCTACCACTGCCTAATCTCTATGTTTAATATTATGGCTGTTCTGTTCTCTGGCCCCCACATAAGTTTATTGGGGTGCACAATATATCAACCACAGATCTCTGTGAGCTCAAGGACAGCCCTGTCTACAAAATGAGTTCCAGGACAGCCAGGGCTATACAGAGAGACCCTATCTCAAAAAACAAAAACAAAAAACAAACAAATAAACAAAAAACGAAACCCAACCCCCCCAAAAAAACACAATCTAAATTGGAATAAAAGTAAGACCCTATAGAATATCACGAGGAAGAGCTATAGAAAACAGAAACACTATGTTGAACATACACATTTGATTGAGAAAATCGCATTTAGAGATATTTAAAAATTTCTAAAAAAATTACTATTTACTAAACATGCAGTATAGCTCATTACTAAATTTACAGTATAACTCATTTCTTCCAGAAATGTGAAATTAGATTGTATGTAAAGCTACAATACAAAAAGATAACTGTGAACATGGACCCAGAGCCAGCATCTGACAAAACCATGACTTTAGATAAAATACGAAAATAGGTTGTATTTAGAATACAATAGAGAAAGATGATCATGGCTGGGGGATGGAGCCAGTGTCTGACAAAACACATAGCTTAGTGGGGAAACTTGGAGGCATTTCTGCTGCCTCTAGAAGAATGCCCAGGGCAGTTCCATTATTGGGTATCCGTTAAAGCTACCACTCAGCACAAGAGAAATAAGTTAGAGGTGTAATAATTGGAAGGAGCAGGTAATACAAGTGCTGTCTGACTAGACCATGGCTGCATTCGTGGCACCCTCGAGAGAGTCCATTTGAAATACTACTAGAAGCAGAAAGAGAGTTCAATAGGGTGAGAGGGAGCAGAACTCATACACCCAAATCAATAGTTTTCATATATACACATAACCACTGGAGAGAAACAATAAAGTGGAAACAACTCTGTTTATAATAGCCACAAACAAGGTGATAGGGAGAGGAGAATGGACCGTGAGGACTAGAGCTTTAAAAGCCTCTACAGGGGCTGGAGACATAGATCAAGCAGGTAAGGGTGTTTGCCACCAAGCCTGACCACCTGAGTTTGATCATCTGAACCTGCATGGTGGAAGGAGAGAACTGACTCCTGCGAGCTGTCCTCTGAGCTCTACAGGTGTGCCAGGGCACTCCCCAAAATGTAAAAATAAAACACCTTTACTTAAGGACACCAGCAATATTAGACCACAGAAAGATACCTTGCCATCTTAAATTAGGAAGATCAGTCCCGTGAATTTTCTCTCAATTGGTTAAGGTTATACTAACAGAAACAGCAAGAGTGCTTTGTTCTAGACAACACCCAGTTAAAATGTAGTTTAATTATTCTTTATTTAAATGAGAAAAACAGATTCTTCAGGGAAACCCAGAGAATACTGGAGCATGGACTGATGCTGGGAGACAAACCCTAGCAGGGAGCATGCTGGTGGCACAAGCTTGTTACAAATGACAATGGAGAGGATGCATGCTGTGAGAAGAGTGGACCAAAGGAGAAAGCGCAGAGATCAACCCAAGTGCACCAGAGAACTCAGTACAGGCTAAAGGGAACCCCTCTGTCCTCGAGGGTCCAAAGCATTGAGTTAACAGCATCTCATAACTCAGGAGTCTCTGGAAATTAAAGTTATGTCTTCATCTTCCACCAGGCACCAGGGCAGGTGGCAAACGGATTAAGAACTAGATGTGAAATACCAAATAAGTGCACCTGAATCTTTACAGTGGCTTTATTTATACTTTACAAAACTTGGAAGCAACCACAGTGTCCTTGCTTTTGAACTTCGCTGCCTCTAGTGTTGACAGAAAGAAATTCTCTTGTTTATAGACTTCTCAGAAAGACATACTTTGTTGCAGCAACACAGGTGGGCATTTCCTTGGTACACTATTATCTACCCAGCTCTAGGCAGTCTATGGGAGTGCACTTTCATTCATTTAACTAGAACTAAATAAGTCTCATTTCAAGTTTTTAAATAGAAGTTTCTTAACAGCATATCTGATTCTGGAAGAAAGCACCACCAGTGTTCTAAAGTATAAAACTAAAAGTAAAATAATACCAATATGTGTCAAAGAAATACATCTCTGAACTATAGAAACCAGAGATAGAAACAAAATATTTTTATCATGTATATAGACTTTTCAAAGGTTTGGTATATAATATATTCTGATTCTGTTTTCAAATATCATGTTCATGGAGTTTAATGACGCCATAATAAGGTTTGCACATTCCCCCCTCCCTCTCCCCCTCCAGGAAGGCTCTTTCACAGTGTATTGGCTCCTAGCACTGAGAAACCTTCACCAGTGATCAACCCCAGTGATCATGCACACAATTCCATTTTATTGCTGGTGTTTGGTGTGTAAGAGCTCCCAGCCTCTTTGTGCTTTGTATTCTGAGTTTTTGCAGAGACTATCAGCCTGCCTGTAATCCTACTTTTGGTCACTATTTGACTAACATGGTTTTATTTTCAAGCTTTTTCTGCAATAAATTTTTGTCTCTTCTTAAGTTTCAGTTTCCACACTCTAAATTCTTCTCTAATTAGTTCAAAATCAGGTGAACGAAAATATACACCGGGGGCATTTCTGATCTAGAGGCATAACTGGGCTATTAGAAAAGTTTGGCTTCTAGTGGGGAGATTTTTCTTTCACCAGCATGTTAACTGATAGTCATCTCTGGAAATGAGAAGAGGCCAATGTCCTCTACGTTCTTATTCTCCAAACATTGCTAGTGTGCTGAGGAAGTTACATGTCAGTGTCTTGTACACCTGAAATGGACACCAGACAGTACAGCACAAATATGAAGCATCTGTGAAGCTCAGAGTAGAGGTACTTCATTTCTTACTTACTTGAAACACTGGCCAAGTAAATTTAACTACATTAAATTCAATTAACTACATTGCCTTGTGGGCAAAAAGTTAATTTAAAGAAAATCATGCAAACTTTAAAAATTTGAACACTGTAATTTTTAGCTATTGCTGTGAGATACGTTTCCATTCACATATAATTATGTTTATCTATCTCCATATAATTATATTTATCTACCCATCTTTTTCTCTGACTTCCATAGTTAGAACAACACTAAAAATCACGTATCCTATAGTTGCTTATAGTCACAACAAACTGTGTGTTCTTCATACAGGAACAAGAGTGTTTGGAACAGCTGAAAGGCAGGCAATTCAAGAGAATCTTAAAAATAAATGTGAGTTGGCACCGGGGTATTGTAGCAGGAATTTTAAAAGTTCTTATTAATAAAATCAAACCTGAGGCCCGAGTTATTGGGGTCCATGCTGGTAGATCAGAGAGACAGAACGAGCCACAGCTAACCTCACCTGGTCAACTTCTCAGCTGGTCTTGTTTCCTCAGACTGGAAGCTTCTGTGTCCTCATCCCAATGGCTCTCAGCTGAACTGCTGCTTAAAAGCCTGAATGCTTAACCAGGCCAAAATGCTTCTAGTTTCTCGTCCTCACGCCTTATATATCTTTCTGTTTTCTACCACTACTCCCTGGGATTAAAGGCTGGCTTTCTGGATTAAAGGCGTGTCACCATGCTTGGCTATTTCTAATGTGGCCTTGAACTCACAGAGATCCAGAGGGATTTCTATCTCTGGAATGCTAGGATTAAAGGTGTGAGTGCCACCATTTTCTAGCCTTTGTATCTAGTGGCTGTCTGTTCTCTGACCCCAGATAAATTTATTAGAGTACACAATATTTTGGAAAACACAATACCACCACATCTCCTCTCTTTTTGTCTAAAATTAAAAAAAGCTTATAACTAATACAAGAAAAAACTATCCAATAAGTATATACAATATATACAGCCAAAAATTACATTAATGATGTCTAGTCCATTAACATTTGACAGATTCAGATAAAAACTCCATTATATATATTAACAATGTCCAGTCCAGTAACATCTGATAAACTCAGACCAAAAAAATTTCATTACTTATCTTATTTAAAACAAGTAGTTCCCTTTTAAAAGTAGATTACATAATCTTCCTTTTTATCTTATCGTATCCATATTTTCTCTTTTTTCTTTTCATAATAGATTCAGTAGTCTACCTTTTGTTATTTTTATATCTTCCCCTTTTTCTTCAGTGTAGATTCAATGATCTACCTATTTATCCTATTATTTCTTTATCTTTTTTCTCAGAGTAGATTCGATGATCTATCTCATATCTATATTCTCTTTTTATCTTTTTTCTCAGAGTAGATTCAATGATCTATCTCATATCTATATTCTCTTTTTCTTTTTGCTTTCTAGGGGTGAAGATATCTTTAGGGAATCTTGAAAAGAAAATTTTTGGGTTAATCGTCAAGTCCTGTATCATTTGTCCAGTCTTTGCATAAAAGGAAAGTTCAGGGCTTGTTTCAAGTCCTTGTTCGAGTAGTCTGTCAGGCTGTATCATCTCAGCTAGTCCTCTCGAAATTGTCCTGACCAGTTTGTAGTCCAAAGTCGATTTTTCCATGGTGTTAATCGGCTTAATGGCTTTATCATAGTCCATGTGGAATCATCGTTGTAGAATCCTGTCATCTTTTTGTAGATGTCAAAGTCACTGTTAGGCATGGTCATGGTTTCCTGCAGACTTTTTTTTTTTTGCCTCCTCTGTGGTTTGGAGCAATCACAGTCTGATAAATGTCTGTCTCTCGGAACCATGAACGTTCTTCCCTAGAACAGAAAATCTTCACAGCAATTTCTCCCCACCATTTGTCTTGCCAAACTTTTCCAAACTGACCTTTGCCGATGCTTTCTTGTAACACGATGGTCCTGGCAATTCTTCTCTGAACCAGCAGCAGTAAACCCTTTGTTCTAGGTAGCAGCATCACCGAAGTCACCAACATGATGAGGAGGAGCTGGCAACGTGGAGCAGTAGCCACTGCTTCCATGGTCCCACCACTGTTTGTGGTTCAGTCCGGGCCAAAGCTTTTCCCAAGCCTCCTAGGCCGGCCTCAAACTCGGGATCCTCCTGCCTCTGTCTCCTTCAGCAAATCCTACCGGTGTGCGC
This sequence comes from Peromyscus leucopus, assembly GCF_004664715.2. Classification (NCBI taxonomy): domain Eukaryota; kingdom Metazoa; phylum Chordata; class Mammalia; order Rodentia; family Cricetidae; genus Peromyscus; species Peromyscus leucopus. The sequence goes on from NC_051067.1 coordinate 52,356,140, forward strand.
CACCACAACCGGCTGAGTGTAGCTTGGGCCTGAGCTGGGGCTCACAAGGCTACAGGCAAACAGCTTTTTCATGAATTCGTAACACGAACGTTGGGCGCCAGATGTAGCAGGAATCTTAAAAGTTCTTATTAATAAAATCAAACCTGAGGCCCGAGTTATTGGGGTCCATGCTGGTAGATCAGAGAGACAGAACGAGCCACAGCTAACCTCACCTGGTCAACTTCTCAGCTGGTCTTGTTTCCTCAGACTGGAAGCTTCTGTGTCCTCATCCCAATGGCTCTCAGCTGAACTGCTGCTTAAAAGCCTGAATGCTTAACCAGGCCAAAATGCTTCTAGTTTCTCGTCCTCACGCCTTATATATCTTTCTGTTTTCTACCACTACTCCCTGGGATTAAAGGCTGGCTTTCTGGGATTAAAGGCGTGTCACCATGCTTGGCTATTTCTAATGTGGCCTTGAACTCACAGAGATCCAGAGGGATTTCTATCTCTGGAATGCTAGGATTAAAGGTGTGAGTGCCACCATTTTCTAGCCTTTGTATCTAGTGGCTGTCTGTTCTCTGACCCCAGATAAATTTATTAGAGTACACAATATTTTGGAAAACACAATACCACCACAGGGTATAGGTTAAGTGAAAATTCAGTGAGAAGTATTGATAGTACAAGGGCACATTTTTATCTATTTTCATTCATCTATCCATATGATGAGTATTGAATTTCTCCAGAAAGTGAGGATATACAACTTGTCCCTTGTTTTCAGGTCCTGAACTCTATGTCATCTGCACATACGCACAGGTTGGGGAAGGAGGCTGGCCTGGTAGGAGAGAAGGAATTATGATTATGGACATAACAGAGCTGTGGGCATCTGAGAGGGTGGGAAGGGGTGATTGAGGGAGTTGGGTCAGTGTTAGAGATGGGAAGACAAGGAACCTTTGTCTCTGCTTATCTGCCAGATGAATTAGAAATCAGAGCTGCCTAGGAGAAGTGGCTTGTCTGAAGCCATCAGGCTCTGGAGAGGTCAGTTGAGTCAGAGAGTATGGAACTATGATAAGGATGCCGTGGGGCTGCAGCCTGTGGAAGTTCCAGCACCATGACTGCCTTCCTCCCAGGGTTCCCTCCCTGCCAAGCTGCCCCCACCAGTTCTGGAGTAACTAAGAGTCCTCTTGTGAATCACACCAGACAGGCTAATGCCCCTCCCCCTCCCCCTGAGCTGATTTAATCAGGAGAATCTCTGAGTCACTATTAAACACATAAATGCTGACATGAGCTTCGAGCTTCCTGTCAAGACACAAGACTGAACTGTGGAAAGAACATGCCTTTGTCAGGTCCCTGGAAGTCTGTCGTTTAGCAATGTTTCTGGGTCATGCTTGTGACCAGGTGAATTTGAAGATCACAAATACACAGACAAAACACAGGCAGAATTTTCATCTCTTCTATTGTCTATAAACTGTCAAGATCCAGTTTTGAAAAGGTTCTTTCTTTCTTTCTTTCTTTCTTTCTTTCTTTCTTTCTTTCTTTCTTTCTTTCTTTCTTTCTTTCTTTCTTTTTTTCAGCAAGATGTGGTGGTACACATCTTTAATTCCAGCACTCCTGAGATAGAGGCAGGCAGATCTCTGGGAGTTTGAGGTCAGCATGATCTATACACAGAGTTCTAGGATAGTTAGAATTATATAATAGTGAGATCCTGTCTCAAAAAAGCAAAACAAACATACAAAAACCAAACACACACATACATACACAAAAATAAAAGAAAGAAAGAAAAGAAAAAGATTCTTTTTGTTGGATTGGGTAAACAATTTGAGGAAAGAAACTACTAACTGTGAGAGGCAGATTATCTCACACTGAGATTTGCACACATAAGGAGCACAAAAGATTCAGGGTTACCTACAAAGAACCCCTGACTCTGCTGAGACTCCAGATGCTACGGTGACCATTGGCCTCAGTGCTCACATTTCAAAGCACTCCATCAGTGAATCTTAAATGCTGATGCTGACTAAGCCACAAGAGCCCAGCTTTCTAAACATCAGCATAACACTTGTTAGAGTAACTACAGTAATTACATACCTGATAACATCCTTTAGCATGCTACTTGTTAGAAAAATTCTGTAATCACAGACTCATTACCATTCTTCAAAGAGAGAAAAATATGGGTTGGAGATGAAGCTCAGTTGGTAGAATGCTGGCCTGGTTCAAACCCTAGCATCACACAGACTGGGCGCCATGGTACATACCTGTTATCCCAGCACTCAAGAGATGGAGGCAGGGGCATCAGATGTCTAAGGTCATCCTTGGCTACATAGAAAGCTGAAGGTCAGCTGGGATACATAAGACGCTGTCTCAAAAATAAAATAAAACAAAGAGAAGATGCCTATCTCTTCCTTTTGATTGGTGAGACTATCATTAGGAAGAATACTAGCTTGTTTGGCAGGAATCGTGGTAAGCAAAGAGAATGGGTCCTGTAGAAGTAACCATCTTATTCAATAAGAAACAAAGAACCAATGCAAGCCCAAGAGGTCAGAGCTAAGAGCCTTACCCTTCACTCTGCAGCTATCCTCTTCAGCCCTGAGAGAGCTACTTCCTGTATGTTTGTCTTTATAAAGACTTTCTGTTCTGCCTTCTCATTGGTTGTAAACCCAGCCACATAACCGCCTCATCACTGCCTGTCTGTACAGACCTCCAGGTCTTCTATGGTTGGTATTGAGATTAAAGGCGTGTGTCTCCATGCTGGCTGTATCCTTGAACACACAGAGATCCGCCTAGCTCTGCCTCCCAAGAGCTAGGATTAAAGGTGTGCACCACCACTGCCCAGACCTAATCTGAGGTTTTAATAGAGCCAAATTTGAACCAGTATTGGATCTAAGGGTGCTAATAATGAATGCTTCTTCTATTCTGATGACACTCATACATTTTCCTTCTAAAATGCCTGGGGCTTGGGATTCACATGTAACCTCAATAGGGAATATGATGGTCTCAGGTGCTTTGTTATGAGGTTTTCTTTCTGCTGTATGGTTGACAGCCACTGAGCTGCATGCATTGAGCATTGTGAAGACTAGGCCTGCACACTAATCACACATGCTGATCTGTCCAGGTAAAGCCCAGCTTGGAGAAAGGTACCTAGCAGATCATAGACACAATGTTGAGGCTATTTTGACTTGATGGCCATGTGGGATCAACTCAGGCCCTGGCCATCCTCACTACAACTCCAAAGAGGCAAGTTCAAATTGTCATAGACGAGATCAAGATATCAGCTGGGTAGTGAGCAATGCTACCTTTTGAGAAAACTGAACTGTCCCAAACTTGTTCTAGAAGTGGGGTTGGAGGTGAACCTGGGGGCCTCCAGAGCTAGCCACCTTTCTTTGTGCTTTGTAGTAGGAGGCTGCATGGTTTACTGAGCATCATAACCCTGGTTAGAGATGTGCTGGTCCACAAGATAACACTTCATGCATGTGTCTGTGATTTACAGTGAGTCAAACATGCTCTTCTAATTTGCTTTCTGTTGCTGTGATAAAACAAATTGGCCAAAGGCAACTTGGGGAAGAAAAGTTTTTTTTTTCAGCTTATGCTTCCAGGTCACAATCCAATGTTGAGGGAGGTTGGGCAGAAACTTGAGATAGGAGTGGAATCAAGAACAGTGGAGAAATGCTGCTAACTGACTTACTCTCTGACTCTCAGCTCTTTTTCTTATATAGTCCTAGACCACCTGCCTAGGGATGGTAATATCATAGTTGGTTGTTGCCTCTTGTATCAATCATCAGTCAAGACAACTCCTCACAGGCATGGACATAGGCCAATCTGATAGAGACAATTCTTCAACTGAAGTTTCCTCTTCCCAATAACCCTAGGTTGTGTCAAAGTGACAATAAAAATGAATCAGTATACATGCTAATACCACCTCAGAAGGAAGTTTGAGGTGGAATCTGATTTAGGAAGTGTGTAGGCAGATAAATACAATCATATTCCAACTATTAGACTTGACATTGTCTGCATGAAAACAATGTGGCTGACACCCACTTCTCATTTTAACACCTAAGAGGACTAAGGATAGAGAAGCTCCAACAGTCCTTTCCACTGCCATCAGCCTTTCTGCAACCCTTCCCACCACAGCTAATGACTGAGTTATTTCTCAATATTGTACCTAAAAAAACTAAGAAATTTAAGGTTCAATGAGATATGAATACATTTGTTGATATGCTACCTGTTGGTTTATCAAGCATTTATTTGCTGGTTAGTTTAAACTGCTGGCTTGATACAGCCTAGAACCACATAGGAAGAGAGTCAGACTAAGGAACTATCCAGATCAGGTTGACCTGGGGGCATGTCTGTGGGGGATTGTCTTGACTGATAGTCAATGTAGAAGACCCAGCCCATTGTAGGTGGTTCTGTTCCCAAGGCAGGGGTTTTGAATAGTATTAGAAAGCTAGCCAAAAGCCACCCAGGCTATGCTTATTCTCTCTGCTTTTAACTGTGAAGATATGTGACTGGCTGCTTGAGTTCCTGCCTTGACTGTCTCTGAATGATGGACTGTAACTTGTAATCATAAGCCAAATAAACTCTTCCTTCCCTGTGCCAAGGATATTTATAATTGTAACAGAAATGAAACTAGAACAAACTGTTTCCCTCTTGGTTTTGCTATAAGGACTGAAAACAGGATTCTCTTTTTCTGACTGAATCAGTGTCAGTTAGGGTTTCTATTGCTGTCAAGAGACACCATGACCACAGCAACTCTTATAAAAGACAACATTTAATTAAGTGGCTTACAGTTTCAGAGGTTTAGTCCATTATCATCATGGTAGGACATGGCAGCATGCAGGTAGACATGATGCTAAAGGAGTTGAGAGTTCTACATCTTACATGCAACATGAAGTAAATTGAGGCATCAGGTGTGGATTGAGTATGTATGAGACCCCAAAGCCTGCCTCCAGAGTGATACATTTCCTCCAACAAGGCCACACCCACTCCAAATATGCACATCTCCTAATAGTGCCTCTCTCTTTGGGGCCATTTTCTTTCAAAGCACCACATTCTACTCCCTGGGCTCAAAGGCTTATAGCCATATTATAATGTAAAAATGCATTCAGTCCAACTTCAAAAGTCCCCATAGTCTATCATTGTCTCAACAATGCTTAAAACTCTAAAGTTCAAAGTCTCTTCTGAGATTCATGTAATCTCTTAACTGCAATCCCCTATAAAATTAAATCATAAAACAGATTACATATTTCCAACATATAATGGTACAGGATATTTGTTACCATTCCAAAACATAGGGAAGAGAGCATAAATAGGAAATACTGGACCAAAGGAAGACTGAAAACTAGCTGAGCAAATTTCAAACTCTACATCTCCATGTCTGTTGTCAAAACGCTCTTTAGATCTCCAACTCCTTTCAGCTTTGTTGACTGCAACACACTTTTTCCTCTTGGTCTGGTTCCACTCCCTATTGGCAGTTTTCTTCAGCAGGTATCCTATAGCTCTGGCATCTGCAACATCTTGGGGTCTCCAAGGCAATCCAGGCTTCAACTTCACAGCTTCACACAATGGCCTCTCTACTAGGCCTCCATTCAGGGACACCCCTGACATGTGCCTGGCCTCAATGGCTTTCCTTAGTTGTGAAGGAATATTCCGTAACTCCCTTTTCCTATCCTTAAGTCCAGAACCATGTGGCTGAAGCTGCCAAGTTCTGCTACTTACTGGGGCTGGAATATTGTCACGTTGTTTAATTGCATCTTCACCAGTTTCCTGTTTTCCTTGGTTTCCTCCACTGCCTAAGCTTGCCAGTCCTGAAACTTGCTCTGTAGACCAGGCTGGCCTCAAATTCAGAGATCTGCCAGCCTCTGACTTCCAAGTGCTAGAATTAAAGGTGTGCACCACCACACCCAGCTCTAAGCTTTTCTTTAGTTCCTCCCCGCCCCCCCCAGTCTCCCATGCAAGCTTGTAAGGTTCAACCTGGGCCACCACATGGCAGATGGAAGGAAATGTGGTGGCGGCCATGAGCCCAGGTGTAGAGAGTTATTATAGGGAAAAATCGAAAGCTTGGAATTGCATGCTTGGGATTGGGTAGAAGGGATATGGGGCAAGGTGATTCTTTTTTAAACTATTGGTCTAGACTTTGGATGCAAGATTACATTTGAAACGATTGGGTTAGACTTTTGGCGGGGAACCACAACCTGCTGAACAGGATTATCTGGATTGCTCAGCAGGATTATCTAGATATCTTCAAGGGCCATAAACTGCAGCCAGGATGTCTGAAGGAGGATGATGCTCTGTATCTGTTCGAGTCGTCATGGCACATTCCTGAGGTCCTTTATGGAGCTGAGTACAGCAGATGGTCTAAGATGGTGGCCCTACCCTAAGATTGGGTCTGTATTGCCTTCACATTCCCTGCTTCATAAATTGGAAAATTAGCTGGGTAGGATCTTGCCCTGAGGTTACCACTGCTTTTATTTTGTTTCTTAATCTTTTTATCTCCTTGAACAGGATTTAGCTCCATTCCACTTTCGGGTACTCTCTTCTCAAATTTTACATTTTATGATTTGCCCTGCTCAGCTTGCTCTTTTTCATTATAAATCTTATTTAGAGTTACCACTAATAACCATAGGACAGAGTTTATAGTAGGCTGTTTTGAGATTTTTCTCTACCAAAGAATTAATCCAAAACTCTTCACTTTAGCCTCAGGCACACTATTTGGACAAGGGCAAAAGGCAGCCACATTCTTCACCAAAATATCACAAGAATGATCTCTAGGCCACATATTAATAGTCTTCTCCTCTGAAACCTCTTTAGCCAGGCCTCAGGTTCAAATAAGTCTTAGCACCACTGTCTTCCTTAATGGCACATTAAGCATCACTTAAAACATTCCACTGATTTCCTAACCCAAACTCCCAAAGTCCATGTTATTTCAAGCAACAACATGGTCAGGCCTATCACAACAATATCTCAGCCCCTGATACCAACTTCTGTCTTCTGCACTGCCCAGGTAGGAGAGTCTAGGGGAAATGTGGTGGGAACCACCACCCCTGCATATTTCAAGTTCTTGATGGTGGTATGCAGGCAGACACAGTGCTGAAGAAGGAGCTGAGGGTTCTATATCTTGCAGGCAACAGGAAGTTAACTGAGAGACTGGGTGTCTTGAGCACATATGAGACCTCAAAGTCTACCTCCACAGTACACACTTCTTCCAACAAGGCCATACCCACTCCAACAAAGCCATACTTCCTAAATGTCCTGAGTGTCACTTCTTTTGGGGGCCATTTTCTTTCAAACCACCACAGTCAGCCAGTGATAAACTTGTAGCCAGCAAGATTACACAGGAAGCATTCCTTTTTCTGTTCTGGCCTTGCAGGGATATCTACAGTAAGTAGTTTTGAGATGGGCTGAGGGAGCTTTAGGCAGACCCTTGAACTATCAAAGTTCAGCTTGAATGAAGCCTGTTCAGTTTGTCAGTTGTAAGACACTAATAAAAAAGAATTTGTTCAAGACATTGCTGATCAGCTTTCTCAGTTCTTTAAAGCAGTGCATGGCATATGTTAAAAATTTGAGGTGAGGACTGGGAGATGGCTTAGTCAGTAAAGTGCTTGCTCTACAAGCATGATGAGCAGAATTCAGTCCCTAGAATCCATGTAAAAACCTCAGCATGGTAGCTTGTGTCTATAATCCAATACAGAGAAGATAGATATAGGAGGATTCCTGGAGCTCACTGGATAGGTGATTTGGTGAACTTTGGTTTCAGTGTTGTCTTAAAAAGCAAGGTGGAGCCGGGTGGTGGTGGCACACACCTTTAATCCCAGCACTCGGGAGGCAGAGGCAGGTGGATCTCTGTGAGTTCGAGGCCAGCCTGGACTACCAAGTGAGTTCCAGGAAAAGGTGCAAAGCTACACAGAGAAACCCTGTCTCGAAAAACAACAACAACAAAACAAACAAACAAACAAACAAACAAAAAAAGCAAGGTGGAGCACAACTGAAGAAGATGCTTGACATCAGCCTCTGGCTTCCAGAAAAAAACGTGTACAGGCACATAACCACATGCATGCTTGCACACATCCACATGAAAACACAGAGAGAGAGAGAGAGAGAGAGAGAGAGAGAGAGAGAGAGAGAGAGAGAGAGAGAGAGAGAGAGAAGAGAGAAGAGAGGAAAGAGAGGAAAGAGAGAGAGAGGAGAGAGGAGAGAGGAAAGAGAGAGAGAGAGAGAGAGAGAGAGAGAGAGAGAGAGAGAGAGAGAGAGAGAGGAGAGAGAGAGGCTTATGAGGATGTCATTAGTTATGTCTCCAAACATCAACATTATGAAGAGTTTCACTGGATATAAATATGGTAATTTTTTTATTCAGTGAATGTATTCAATGCTCTCATCCTACTTCTAAGAAAGATGCAGAATGACAACGAACCCTTTGCAATTAATAGATTGAAGAATCTATTTATCTCCCTGTTTGGATTGGGCTGAGCATGCTCTTCGCCCCATTAGTAACTCATTCTTTTGTATCAAAGGAGCGGCTTTGTGACACCTGGTCTGATCGATGAGAAGTCTTTTCTTCCCTGCATCGGAGATAACTGACAAGGTCTCCTCATTGGTGCTAAACCCAGAAATAATGAGAGCACAAAGCCACAGCTCATACATAATTCACGGAGGAAACATTTTAAGTGGCAGTGCTTTCTGTGTCCATAAGCAACCACTTGATATTTCCATTTGTGTGTGTGTGTGTGTGTGTATGCTCCATTCTTGCTGTCTGTTTTTCAGAAGATGAATATGGATTGTATTCAAAACAGTTCAAAGGGAAAATTTTACTCAGGCTCTCGGTTTTTCTTCTGACTTACTCTCCTTCCTAATACCACCTCTTTTTTTTTTTCTGGACAGAGCTATGTGATTTGCTTTTGATTCAAATCTGGTTGGTGAGTTAAAACATCTTGCAGTGATTTCTGGCTGAATAATACAGGCGTGCATTGATCTGAGACCGTCTTGCTCTTCAGCAGCTCTCCACCAAGACTTCATTTTCTCCTCTCCTCTCTTTCTCTCCTAACCTTGTCTTCTTGGCTCACTTCTATAGTTGACCATCACTAGGATAACTCCAAAGTGAAGTTGCTGTTGTAGTCTGGATTGTTAAGATGCTGGGCAAGAAATGAGCAGGACATTTGCTGTTCTGCTGTGTGTTACAGGTTAAATATTCAGTATCCCTAGAGACTCATGTGCTGATGACTTGGTTTTATAGGGAAGTGGTGAAAATGTTTTGAAGTGGGGTCTAAGGGGATGATTAGGTCACTGAAGATATGTCTACAAAGGGGACTTGGGGACCACTTTCTCCCTCTGTCTTTTTGCCTTCTGGTTCTGTTCTATTATGTGCTATTGCTTTGATGGGCTACCTTGCTACAGTTCCAAAGGCACCTGGATCAAGGGGTTATAGACTAGAACCTCTAAAACTGTGAGCCCAAAGCAACCTTTCTGTTTATAATTTGATGATCTTGGGTTTTTACTATAGTGACACAAAGCTGTTTGGCACACTGTAATGTGCTGTTCAGAATGTCACCACGTCCTTCGCCAATGTTTACAAGGTATCAATCCTTTTTCATATCACTTAATGTAGATAGAAAAATCTCAAAAATTTAGGGTCGACTAGATAAAAAGAAGTTTGAATCTTGACATCAAGTGTGTATATTCGAAAGTCCACAGGGAGTTTGAATGGCTGCAGCTTTGTCCAGTTTCACATTTGTTTCTTAATCAGCTCTAACACACACATACACACACACACACACACACACACACACACACACACACACACACGACACATGACACACACACAAATACACAAGCACACACACTCATACAGAGAAGGGGGAAGAGACAGACAATTGATGAATGAATATTTTGAAAATTTTAGCTTACTGGCTAAGACAATACTTCAAACACTTGAAAACAGTACCTGGCACTTAGGCAACAAATAGATGTCAGTGTCTTTTCTTTTCTTTTTCTTTCATCAACAAACCATGTTATGTTTCCATTCAAAAGCAGGATCATAGTTTTAGAGACGCTAGTTTTATTGTCTTGAGCTGCAGTGTTGGATTTTCTTACTAAGGGAAAGTTTTTGGCAATTTGAAGAGAGTTGAAATTGAACGTTCAGTTGTGAGCCGATGATTGGAAAAATGTAGAAATGTTTGAACAGCCTTGAATGAAGTCCCGGATTTTAAGAGTGCAGGAGTGTTTCTTTGTGTGCACACATGTACATGCAAATGTGCAGGCTGGAGGACATCCTCTGCTATAGTTCCTTAGGTGCTGTCCACTCCAGCTTGTGTTTTGAGACAGATCTCTCACTGGCTTGGAGCTTGCAAAGTAGACTAGGCTAGCTGGCCAGCAAGTTCCGGAGGTCCTCCTGTCTCTACCTTCCTGGTGCTGGATTACAAGGAATGCACCACCACACCCAGCTTTTTAATGTGGGTCCTGGGGATTGAATTTGAGTCATCATCGTTGTCGTCGTCGTCCCCGCCCCCACCAGGCAAGCACTTTACCAGCTGAGCCATCTCTCCAGACCTCTTCGTCCTTTTTACAAATGTGTTTTCCTCCTAAACGCTTCCTTACTGAGAAGGAATAAACTCAAGCATTTCAGAAGGATGTAGCTCATGGTTAGACGTATGGCTCTCCCCTTTAGCTTTGAGTGTTTCATCAGCACCTTGTGAATTATTTTAAATTAAACCATTTATCTCTAAATGAGCCATGAGTACGGGTGGGCTGGGATAAATATGCAGTCAGGGACTGCTTTTCTCTGATTTTATTTTAAAGAGAGATGTTTAGTATGATGGGTTGGCATTCAAGCTACACAAGGGTCAGCCACAGGGGTAGTAAAATCTATCCTGCATTTTGTAGTCTAAACAGTTTCAACCAAAGATTTAAAAATCAATTGCCCATCAGCAGTCCTTATTGTTCTGGGATGTCGGCATCTATGAATCTTAATGTGCCCGAACAGATCACAAAGACGAGCAGCAACTCTGTGTCGTGTTGTATGTGTTTAGTAGTAGTTAAGATCAATTTCTAGAAATCAAAATGATAATTTACCATCTTTCATCCCGGTATCAGGCTTTTGCTAGTGTGATTGTTTTGGGTCCAGTTCCTTTGTTTCAGCTTATTTTCCTCCTGCTTGACTGGATGTAAATGAAAAAACTGTTTAATTTCAAAATCAAAGTGATTTTTAGTCATCCGTGGGAGAAGACGGAAAGGAAGAGGCTTTGAGACATTTGGGGAATAAACTTCCTATGTCATGATTCTGCTAAGCTCTAGTCAGGTGAGGGTACACATATGTTCTGTGATGAAAGAAGTTTCAGATGTGTCTGAACTGTCATGATTTTTCAAATGCAAACGGGAAAGTGGCATTTACATATCAGCTTTATCTGGCTGGATCTATTTGAGCTTGAAATACATTGAGGACCCTGCAGGCAGATTTCTCTACCTCACATGCTCATTTTAGGTTCGGGGTCAATGCATGCAGGCAAAACACACTCTACATTTTAGGACTTGAAACAAATCAGGAATTTTTCACTGGTGAATGAAGTGGCATTTTTATATTTTCCCATTAAACCAGACCTGGCTGCTTTTCAGGAAGGACTTAAAATGGACATGATTGATTGCTTCTTCAACAACCACTTTATTATGGAAATACTAGACTTACTTCGTAAAGCCACACCCTTGACTGCTTGGCTGACTGATGCTGTCAAGATGTAAGTCACCTTGCTCAGAATAGCTATTAAGGCAGTATGAGAACCAACTCAAGACATTATTCACAAAGTTCTCCTATGCTCATTTTTTTTTAATCTTGAGACAGATCTTTCCCTGTAGTCCTGGCTGGTACAGAACTCACTATGTTGTCCAGACTGTCCTCAAACTCTTAATACCCCACTGGCCTCAGGCTCCTAAGTGTTCAGGTTATAGGCATGCCATCACACTTGGGCTTTCTTGTGCATATTTTAAAAAATGGAATGCCTTTTCTTTAAATGAATTTAAAATTTATTTATTTTATGTGTATGAATGTTTGCCTGTGTGTATGTCTGTATGTGTACCGTGGTGCCTTGTGCTTGAGGATTTCAGAAGAGGTTGCCAGATCCCTGGAATTGGAATTATGGTTATGAGCTACCATGCCAGTGATGGCAACCAAACCTGGATCTTTTGCAAGAACAAGTACTCTAAAATAAGGAGCCATTTCTTCAGTCTGAATTTCTTTTTTTGATGATAGCAATGGAGTACTACTCAGCAGTAACAAACAATGACATCATGAAATTTGTAGGCAAATGGATGGAACTAGAAGATATCATCCCGAGTGAGGTAACCCAGACTCAGAAGGACAGACATGGTATGTACTCACTCATAAGTGGATACTAGATGTAAAGCAAAAGATAACAAGACTACAAATCATAGCTCCAGAGAAGTTAGCTAACAAGGAGACCCCTACGAGGGATGTATGGATAACCCTGGGAAGGGACGATAGATGAGATCTCTTGAGTAAACTGAGGGTGGGGAGGCAATGGAGTGTAGGGGATGGGGGATGAGAACATAAGGGAACAGGATGGTCAAGCTAGAACAGGGATGGTGTGGGAGAGCAATGAAAGAGATATCTTGATAGAGGGAGACATCATGGGGATAGGGAGAAATTTGGTGCTAGGGAAGTTCCCAGGAATCCACAAGGATAACTCCAGCTTAGACTACTAGTAATAGTGGAGAGGGTGCCTGAGCTTGCCTACCCAGTAATCAGATTGATGAATACCCTAGCTGTCACTATAGAGGTTTCATCCAGTAACTGATGGAACCAGATGCAGAGATCCACAACCAAGCACCAGGCTGAGCTCCAGGAGTCCAGTGGAAGAGAGAGAAGAGGGATTCTATGAGCAAGGGGCATCAAGATCATGATGGAAAAACCTACAGAGACAACCAAACCAAACTAGTGGGAACTCATGAACTTTAGACCAACAACTGTGAAGCTTCCATGGGATTGGACTAGGCCCTCTGCATAAGTGAGACAGTTATGTAACTTGGTCTGTTTTGAGGGGCCCCTGGCAGTGGGATCAGGATCTATCCCTGGTGCATGAGCTAGCTTTTTGGAGCCCATTACCTATGGTGGGATACCTTACACAGCCTTGATGCAGGGGCGAGGGGGTTGGACCTGCCTCAACTGAATGTACCAGGCTTTGCTAACTCACTATGTGAGGACTTACTTTTTCAGAGGAGGGGATAAAGGGTGGATTGGGGAAGGAGGCTGGGGGGGGGAGCGGGAGGAGGGACAAGAGGAAGATCTGTATGTAAAATGAATAAAAAATTTCTTCATAAAGAAAAAAACGGGGGGAAAAAAAGTGGCAGAGATGAAAGGCATTGATTTTGGAGCCAGGGCTTTAGATTAGAAGTGGTGTGCCAGGGTCCTGGGGGACAGAGCTCTGATGGTGTTGTCAGTGGAAGACATGGGTTGATTCTGTGGACATTCTGATTAATAAGCTACATGACTTAGTAAATGTGTTAAAGGGTCATTTTTTTTGCTTCCCTTTTTAAGTAAAAAAAAAAAGAAAATTAAGACATTAGGAAAAAGATACATACTTGAAGATTTACATGAGAAGATCTAGCCAGGAATATAATTAAATAAGTGACATGATTTTGAGTTAGTGACAGAAGTGAGTATCTGTGACCCGGATAAGAGAGTTGCTCTCTCTTGAAGAATTGTGTTGGTAGAGAATGAAATAAAATTCAGGGTCACAGCCTGGTTCTGTGCCTAGTTATGCACAATTGCCTACTTATGCACATGTTGGGCTATTGTTTTTTCAACTCTTAGTGGTACTCAAAATATGGGAGAGTTAATTAGAATATAAGCATTAACAGTTATGATTCTATTATTTTAAAAATTATAGTTGCGAGAGTTTGGCTAGTAAGTAAAAGGCTGAATGGCTATCAGGCTGAACTACCAGAATAGGAAGCTGTACAATCCAAATTGGATAAAATAACACATACTTAGTAATAGCATAAAATTATAACTACAAAAATCACAAAAGATGGAGTATTAGATTGCAAAAACATTGCTTAATAGATACTAGCTAGAGTTGAAAATATAGATATTTAGAATTAATAGTGTATTTGGAGTTCTGGGAACAAATTAACAAACTGGGTAGAATATAGATGTAGCTCTCAGTCCTTACAAAGAAACTTCTTTTTATAGTGGATGGTGGTTCATATAAAAACTCACAACTGGTCAAAGCACAAAGAATAAGTGTTTTAGGGGGTGCTCAGCCATAAAGAGGCATCTATATTATAGCCCCGCTCCCTAAGGGTCAGGGAATATTGTGCAAGAGTGAGGTGGAAAGATTGAAAAAGCCAGAAGAGAGGACCAGTATGGAACAGTGTCTTCTGAAACAACAGGAATGCTGCACTCAAGAACTCACAGCAGCTGTGGTGTCTTGCACAAGACCTGTACAAGAATAAGCCAGCTAATATTCCAGCACCGAGTAGGAAGATGCTCATAAGTCCCCACTCCAGCTAAGGGGTTATTGACAATGGATGACTTCTGGGAGAGAGATAGTTTTCTTTAAGGCTGTGGCTGCTGGTAGGTTGATCACACTTCAGTGGATGGCCCTACAACCCATGCACATAGGTTTAGCACAAATTGGACTTAGTGGTTTAAAAAGTTATGGACTGAAGTTGGGAATAGGGTAGGATCTTGAAGGAGTTATGGATGAATATGATCAAAACATTTTGTGTATGCAGAAATTCTCAAAGGATTAATAAAACAAATTCTATTGGATAGAAATGGAGAACAATGAAATTGGGGAATATTAGTTTTTATTCATAAGTTCTTTGCTATTTTGATTTTTTACCACATGATTGGGCTAATTAGATGAAGATTAAAAAAATCAGCCTGTTCATAAGTATATATTTTCCCAATAGTATTCCTCATAATGGCTAAAAATATAATATTCCTTCTACAAATAGTGAAAGTTGAATGAAATTCATTTCAGAATCAGTTTAATTTATTGCATTGTAATTGGTATAGCATGCACATCACTCTTTCTTAGAATTCCTTGGGCATTTGCTTGAATAACTGAAACATGAATTAAGTTTACATGGCACACAAATTTTGAGTAAGTGAATATTTACAAATATTTTTTATTCATTACATTGCATATTCTTTATAAATCTTTTCTAAATCAAAGTTTATTAACTATTCCCTTTATAACAGGAAAGCAAATTCCAAACAATTGATATCGCAGGGCTCACAGATGACTGGTTACAAAGCCTTACCTTGTAAAGACTCTCTTTCACATACTGAATTTAGTTCACATAAATAAATCATCATCTGTGTAGAAAATAGTGTGCTTGCTGGCAACTGAAGCATTATCTTTTCATAAGCATTGTAAAATGTAACTTTTTTTCACGTGAAGTCTCAAGATAGCTTCCAAAAATTGCTATTTTCAGTTTCCTATGAAAGTGGAAAGATACTCAGAGCTGGAAACTGTTGAAAACCAACTCACAGAGTCACACTCATGTAGACTTTTGAATGTGGACATGTATTGCACAAGGGAAAAGAGGAGTCTCCCTCCCTCTCTCTCTCTCTCTTCTCTCTTCTCTCTCTCTCTCTCTCTCTCTCTCTCTTCTCCCTCTCTCCTCCCCCTCCTTCTCCTCCTCCTCCTCTCCTCCTCCTCCTCCTTCTTCTTCTTCTCTCTCTCTCTCTCTCTCTCTCCTCTCTCTCTCTCTCTCTCTCTCTCCTCTCTCTGTCTTACTTTTCCTGCTGAATTGTCCTGGCAGAAACCGATGAGGCACTTCACATTTTTAAAAATTGCCAATGTTTTGTTTGTGTGTTTCTGACTCTGTTTATGATACTTTCTTAGGATTATTTTGTATTGGTTTTTTGTTGTTTTTTATAAGTGACACATTCCCCAGTTGAATATCAGATTCACAAGAGTAGGCACTTGGTCAGTTTTATTTTTTGCTATTTCCCCAGAACGTTAGTATTGTTGGCACCCAGCTAATAACATGTGCATCAAAGATAGCATGACTACAATGCACATTATGTGTTTCTTATTATGAGTTAGATCTCTTTTCTAGTTTCATTCTGTTGCTATGATAAATATCTTGGCAAAAAGCAGTTTAGAGGAGAAAGGGTTTGTTCAGCTTACAATTCAGGTTATAGTCTATCATTGAGGGAAAGTCAAGGCAAGAACTCCAGCAGCTAGTCACATCACATCCACAGTGAAGAGTAGAGACACATACATGTGTAAGGGCCTATTTCTTTACCTACTAGATGTCATCTAAATTTTTTATCTCTTATACTGTTCAGGAACCCCTGTCTAGGAAAGGTCCACTCACAATAGGCTGGGTCTTCCTATATCAATTAAAAAATCAATTTTTTTAAAAAAAGACACACAGACAAGCCCACAGGATGAACTAATCTAGATAATCTTCCATTAAGACCCTTGACCAACACAGTTCACACTCCATGTTTGTTTGTGTTTTGTGTGTGCGTGTGCTTTTTTTTTTTTTAAGAGAGAGAGAAAAATACAAAGAAGCATAAAGATAGATGGATCTGGGAAGAGTTGGTGGAGAGAAAAGGATATGATTAAAATATATTGTATTAACTTCTCAATAAATCAACAAAAGCATAAAAAAACTTTCTAGGTGAGTCTAGGCTGTGTCAAGTTGAAAGTAAAACTTAACCAGCAAGCCTTTTCCAAGTGTATTACACATACACACATTTAACCTTCATAGTAACCCTACTAGGTAGGTATTCCTTACATTAGTCTCATTTTTATGAGTGAGGAAACTAAGTCCTAGAAAGGACAAATAACCAGCCTTGAGTCACGCTAGCTGTAGATGGAGCTGGATTCATTTTGGCTCCCTCAATGGGCCATTAGATTTCAAATGAGAGGTTGAGTCTTCTCATATAGAATGGTGGTAAGTGGGAAGAGGATTGGTGGTGGGTAGAGACAAGACTGTACCCAACAGTGGTGATCTTGGCAGAGGTTGTCTCAGCCCTGGATTTAGAACATTTCCTGTTTTACAGGGACAGGTGTCATTCAATGTGTGAAGGGAGGGGAGGCAGCCCTCACAATGGCTCAGGCTTATGCATGACACCACATACAATGATATCACTGAAAAAAGCAAATTGCTTCGCCCTAGAACAGAATATTGTGTCTATAGAGTGATTTTCCCCTTGCAAAGCATTTGATGCACTTTATCTTACAAATTACACTGTGAGGAAGCATTGTGATTTCCACTTTGCTAAGATGCAGGAATAGAAAGGCTGGATCATGTACACTGTACCAGGCATATGATGGGGCCTGAGAGCTTGTTTTCCTGTTCCATTGCTCTTGGATATTAGAGTGATTCCCAGGTGTCTGGAATGACAGGGAAACTCTGACAGTCATTTGATTTTTTTTTTTTTTCATTTTTTAAGTGTAAATAATTTGGACACCAAATAGTTTTTCAGCCCTAGAAGTTGCCTACTTACACAAAGTCACATGTGAGTGTGACTTTTATTGCTCCAAAATAATTTTTATTGTATGATAATCATTCTTTACTTTGGAAATAAAAATGTTTGGATTTACATAACCTAAGGATTAGTTACATTTGCTTAGTAATTAGAAAATTTCAGAAATCGGATTATTCAAATCCAATCATCATTTTCTCCCTACCTGGCATATAGTAGCAGTGAGTGACCTCCTAACAGGCCTTGTCATTTTTTTTTAGAATGGAATTCTATTTCTCTGAGCAGATTGGAATGACGAGCCTGGATAAGAGGGAGGATCTTCACCCAGTAGTTTCTACCCCAGCAAGAGGATCTTAAAACACTCAGGAGGCAGCTACTTTAAAATGTACCGAGGTGTCTTGTATCCCTCTGTATCTTCCTTGTTCTCCATGTCCCTTTGTGTCTTTCCCTGTCTGCCATGTTTCTCCGTGTCTGCTGTGCACTGCGTCCCGACTGCATTCCCATATGTCCTTGCTGTCTTTCATGTTCCTTTTTGTCCCTGCTGCATCACTTCTTTGTTCCTTCGTGTCCTCTTATGTCCCTTTGGCGTTCCCCTCCACTCTTTTCTCACCGCCTTCTACTGGTGGGAATGAATGTGCAGAGTGTACACTGAAAAGGGCCCCCTGACAGTAGTCCGTGGTGAGAGAAGAAGGTACTTTGACAGCCAGCATCCCTTGGACGGTCCACCTCCACACCTGACTTCTCTTGTACACACTGGCTCCATCCTTCTGTTCTGTGTAAGTGATATCACCAGTCAGCAGTCTTAGGCACCTTAGAGGGGACAGAGAATCAGGCACCTCCTTATCTATCAGCTTCAAGTGACTTATGTGGTAGCCTGGTGTCTGATTCCAGCTTTTACAAATACTGGCACCATTCTTGAAAGTAAGGGCATGCATAATCATCTTATGGAATTCATGGGAATCAAGAGAAGTATCAAAAGTTTTCACAATATTGCCAGTGGGGTTGTTCTGGTAGTAACAGGTGGCCACTAATACCTTTGTATTCTACATTGTCTTCCTTTGTCCATCTCCATGTGGTAGGAAGCATCCTTTGTCTGCTAGGACCAGGTTAATAATAACATTTCTTTTTATGGAGACAAAAATTCCCATAGGAAAAGAAAGGTAATTACCTTTTGTCATGACGATTCCTGCCAGTGTTTTGTGGCGGGCATATACAGATGTCAGGCCGACTGTCAGTTCACGGAACTTCTGTGTGACCAGCTGGGACACAGAGTCTGCAAAATCCTGTAAGACACAAGCATCAGTGCTCTTCGATGTGGTGGACAGAAGCAACTTGTGACAGCTGGCTGTTGCATATCCCTCTCCTCAGCTCTGCCTCACGAAGTCCTCCTGAGGAGGCCCCACTTGTCTGCTGTCTGCTTCTCCCTGGTCCAGGACTTTAGCAAGGAGTTGCGCTGAGTGTGAGGAAGTAACCCCCAGCATTGCCTTTGCTGAAATACCAGCTTGTGCCTGACTTGATCCTTGCTCTGTTTCTGGGCAGGTTCCTACCTCCTGTCTGAGAAGTTCCCACTCCACATCTGAGTAGGCCCTTGTCTTGTGTCTGAGCTTGTCTTGTGTCTAAGCTGGTGCTTGCCCTGTGTGCAAGCAGGTTCATATCACATGTTTAAATAGGTCTTTGCCCTGTGTCTGAGCTGGGTACTTTCCTGTGTCTGAGCAGGTCCCTGCCCTGTGTCTGAGCAGATCACTTCCCTGTGTCTGATCAGGTCACTTTCCCTGGGTCTGAGCAGGCACTTCCCTGATCAGATCACTTCCCTGTGTCTGATCAGGGCACTTCGCTGTGTCTGAGCAGGTCCCTGTCCTGTGTATGAGCTGGGCACTTCCCTGTGCCTGAGCAGGGCACTTCCCTGTGTCTGATCAGGTCATTCCCTGGGTCTGAGCAGGTCTCTACCTTGGGTCTGAGCAGGGCAATTCTCTGTGTCTGATCAGGTCACTTCTCTGTGTCTGAGCAGGTCCCCACCCTGGGTCTGAGCAGGACACTTCCGGGGCTGATCAGGGCACTTCACTGTATCTGAGCAGGTGCCTGCCTTGTGCTCTTGACTGAGCAGGCAACCTTTACGTGAAAACATACAGTTCCTTCTTATTTTTGTCCTGCATAGCAGCAATCTCAGGGGGGACAGTCAGGTGAAACTTGATGGGAGACATCCTGAAAGACTTGTGTGTAGGGGATTACATTCATTCTTGGTCTACTTTCTTTTAGACAGTGATTCTTAATCTTCCTAATGCTGCCCTTTAATACAGTTCCTCATGTTGTGGTGACCCCCAACTATAAAGTTTCTTGTTACACTTTATAACTGTAATTTTCCTACTGTTAAGATTTATAATGTAGCTATCTGATATGCAGGATATCTGATATATGACCCCAAAGGGGTCGTTAACCACAGATTGAGAAACTACTGTTTCAGAATCAGAGACCAGTGTTTAAGTCGCCAGAACACCTCAGGCTACTCTTCTGGAGACCTGTTCACCACAGCTCTCCTTGTGCCATAACCTCCCTCTCACCTTCAGACAGATGAACCCACAACAAAGTATGTACACATGAACACATACAGCATGTAGTACACATAGCATACACATGCACACACATGTACACACAAATATATATGCACTCACAATACACGATGAGTACTGTACACATGCATGCAGGCACACATGTATACACACATATACATGTATATCTATACACATAAGCATATACATTTATACATACACACACATACACACAAGTGCATGTACACCAACTTATCCTAAGGCCAGCTCACATTTCTATTAAAGCAGCATGTGTATGGTAAGTATCAAGGCCTAGAAGGTGTGACTCTGTGGCCACCTCTCCTCCAGGTCCTGCAGCGGCAACCCTGTGTTCTAATTATGGAATGCCTTTTCACTAGGGAAGCTGGCATGATGTGACTGTCACAAGCAGCATAGAAATTTGGTTGGAATCCCAAATCTGCAGCCCATGAGCTGGGATAAGTCATTCAAAACCTCTGAGCCCCGTTTAACCAATTTACAAGGTCATCCTTTTAATTTTCATCTGATCATGTTTTGGGAATGATTAAATGGATTATCACTTCTTAGATGCTTAGCATAGTGCACCACACTTGGTAAATGCTCAATAATGATGCTGCAACTGTTATTCTTATCATTATTGTCCCTGGTCCTTGCAGGTATTGACCAAATCTTTATGCAACCAAATAAAAATATCAAAAATCAAACCAGCTTTTTTTTGTTTTAGTGAGTTGATATTAATGCTTCTGTCATGTGCACATTGATATTGTGCAGGCAACTGATGTTTAGACATCTGCTATATAAAACTAAGAGATAAATTGGCAGGTTAAAGATTTCATTTGTATGCAATAAAATGTGTTCATGTGCAAACAGGGCTGCCTCAGGAAACAATGCTGTCCACAAAAATAACCTGACATATCCCCCTAATTCTTCATTGATGAAGGGTGGGCAGTGGGGAGGGCCAGGGCTGCGTCTTTTTAGCACAGTTTCTGGGATTTGAAGGTCTTTTCTTTGCTACTGTCACTTCATGGCAGGTGCTTGTGTTTTGAAATGCTTTATAAATCACTATGGAAACCCTGTAAAGGACAGATACTCCACAAATTGGGTTCTCCCTAAGTGGCTGTAGTGCTGGGTGGGTAGGAAAAAGGCAAGCCCTGAGTTTTCTGGGACTTTTGTTTAGGTGGCTTCTCCCTAGCTCTTCTTCCACTCAAGCTGTTTGGTGAGAGACCCTGACCTCCAGGGGTTTTGCCAGAGAGAGAATTTTAACAATAAATCCTGGATTGTCTTGGGATTGCCCTGTCCTTTTATGTCTTAGAGACTGAGGTCTAAAGCCTACATTTCTAAACACTATGTGCTAAGACATGGTGCTAGGAAGACTGTAACTAGGGTTCTTGGAACAGTAAAATCTTATTGTATCATGGTTCTGGAGGCTGAATCCCAAGATTCATGTGTCACAGGGCTGCCCTTCCTTGAAGGGTGTCAATAGAAGATCCTTCTTGCCTCCTCCAGTGCCTGGTGCCCTACAGTTTGTCACGAGGGGAGGCCTTGAGGTTTATAGCATGATCCTATCTCTGGTGTTCTTGACTGTGAACCCAGCGTGGTGATTGGCCACATGAGCTCCGTGCCTTCCCTGCTGAGATGGATGGCAGCTCCAGGAACTGTAAGGCAAAAAAAACCCTTTCTCCTTTAAGTTGCTTCTGAGATGCTGGCATGAGGCTCCATCACAGCCTCTGTTTTCCTATGGCTTTCTCTCTATGCCCTTGTCTTTTCCTCTTCTGTCTCCTGTATCTCGCTTTGCACTGAGTTCATGTCACATAAATTATCCAGGAAGAGCTCATCTTTTTTTTTTGTTTTTCGAGACAGGGATTCTCTGTGTAGCTTTGCGCCTTTTCCTGGAACTCACTTGGTAGCCCAGGCTGGCCTCGAACTCACAGAGAGGAAGAGCTCATCTTAACCCCCTTAACCTGATTGCATCCACAAAGATCTTTTCTCCATATGGTTGCAGTCACAGTTATTGCCTGTGATTTGGGTACACTGTCCCTCTGCTGTGCTCTGCCACTGTTCTTCCACTTCAGGCTGTAGAGAGATAGCTATTTTTTTCCACAGAGGCACAATCCATTAACTCCCTTTCTGATTGCTGTGACCAACCACCTGACAAGAAATAACTTAAGGAAGGCGGGGTTTATTTCAGTTTATAGTTGCAGGAGCCACAGTCCATCATGGTGGGGCACGACATGGCAGAAGAAGTGTTATGTTCACAATCAGAAAGAATAGAATGAATAGGAAATGAGGCCAGGTTAGAAAAAATCCTCAAATCCTGCTCTAAGAGTTCTACTTTCTCCAGGAAGGCTCCACCTCTTGAGGACCAAGTGTTTGTACATGTGAGTTTATGCGATGCCTTTCACATTGAAGCTACAATATATGGATTTCCTTAATTTTCTACTTGTTTTTGAGCTCAACTATTAATTTGAAAAAAAGGGGGCTGTTTTAATGACAGCATCATGGGTCACATGTGAATGTCCTCAGTGGCACACTAGGAAGCAGCCTTCACAGCAGGCCCCGATCCTCACTATGATCAAGGAGGGTGGCGTCATCCCCATCTAAGAGAGAGGTCTGATGTCAAATCTCGCTACCTGTGCTATCTCAAGAACTTGGAAACCTAGTTTTGAGCTGGAGATAGGAAGGGACTCAGCATTTGTTTGACATGCACAGTTCCTCCTCCTAGGGGTACAGATGCTGTCAAGTGCTCAGAATGAGAGAAAATGACCCAAACAGCTTCTCAGTGAATAGAGAAGCCCCCATCACAAGGGCTGTGTGGTGGGCATGGGGCCATCTCTTTTATGTTTCCAGAGCTACCAGGCATCTTCAAAGGGGATGTTCTCCTGGAACCCAGATTTGATGGCTCAGGCCTGGCCTATAGAGTCCTAATTCCATGCAAGACCTTATGTTTTGAGGTCTTGTGCAGGTTTGGGAAATTGAACGATGCTCTCCACCCTGGATCCTGAGCCTGTAGCATCTATACCCATAATTCCTGCTGGTTCCCATTTGGTCAGAGCATTGAGAAAGGCTTGGTTTGAAGATGATGCTTGATGTAGACTGAACCTTGAGGGAAGAGAGTGGGATTTCTTGTGTTTCCTTTTTCATATTTCCATTTCTCAGGTGGCAGAATGAATTTGTCCTCCTCCCCTGCTCAACTCTGGAAGACACCAGCAGATATGTTACTGTCAGGTGCCTCCCTGAACTTCCATCGTTTGGGAATGACTGTCCTACTCTGGAGGCCTCAATGACATCCTGTCATCTCCACCTGACCTATGATTTTTTTTTTTATCTTGGGGATCAGTTTCTAATTTTTCATGCATGTTAATCTCTTTCCCAAGTCTATTAAAGAGCAGAGCATGTGTGTGTCTTTTAAAATCTTTCTTGGCATTGGACATTGTTTTCCTTAGAGTTATTCTAAACAGCATATTTAATTGTCCTTTCTTTTGATCATGAAATATTTTAGTGTTTGAAGATGACAAGGCCTAACAGGAGACATTTCTTAACTCTTTTTGCATGTGCTTGATAGGGCTACTGCTGAAGTCCCCAGAACAAGACTCCCTCCAAACACTGAGTAATTACATAGATTACAGAAAGACCAACTTCATTTTGGAAATCTAAATATCACTCTCTCTGTCTTAGGAGTGGGAGGAAACACAAACAGACAAACAGAGGCTTGGGGCCTTTGTATGCATTATCTCATTTAATCCCCCAAAGAAGGTACTACTTTATCCTCTTTAGTTACTGAAGTGGTGCCACCAAAGCCACCTGGCCAGGATGCAACACACACAGAATTTAACCCCACTCCCAATATGACTTAGGCCTTCCTTGCTGTTTTGGTAACCTAATTACTCCAGCAAGAAGGATGATTGATGTCTTAAGACTTCCCACAGGCTTAGTTCCACCTGCGCCTTGTTTGTAACTGGACATAACTGAATGTGTACTGTCATCCTGAGGAGGGTCAGGGTGTACACAGAAGGCCCAAGATCCCTTGACACCCTCTGGGCTGGTATCCCAGGATGCTTTGCGCCATTATGAGTTAATTAGCCTGAGCCGCAGCGATCCCCTAATGGAGTCATTTGAGGAATGCTGAAGCAGAACAAATCACATTTGGTTCGGATCTCAGCATTTCCACAGATGATGGGTTCCTCGACTCACTTGGTTTGGCAAAGCACATGGGCCATTGGGACTTCAGGTGCTGTTCACAGAGTGACAGAGACCTCTAGCTAGCACAGATGGCTTCGGACTGAGAAAACAGCATAGCGGGACTGTTCATGGGGCAGGGTTTCCCTTATCTGGTTACCTCCAGGAGGCCTGAGATACAGCTCCTAATTATTAGGCTACAGACCCTGGCATTCCACACTCAGCCTTGGGAAGGCCAGGTCATGGTCGTCAGTAACTGTTGCCTGACAGGGCGGGTAGGTGGGGGCTTCATCCTCTCAACACACATAAATACCCCGGCTGCCATACCTGCTTATTAATCTGTTGTATGCTACTCTGTCTTGGTCCTTTAAGTCCTACAGACTGGTGAGATGGCTCAGTGGGTGAAGGCCTTACTTACCTCCAAGCTTATTGACCTGGGTTCTATTCCCAGAACATATATGAGAGAACCAATGGCCACAAGTTGTCTTCTGGATTCCATGTGTGTGCCATGGATGTACACCCTTTCCCACATAGACACATATATACAAATAAAATGTAATAAAATGTAAAATCCAAAATTATTCATTGTTTGCATTATTTTAGATGTTTTTTCTCATGTCTGCAGTCCACCAATGCTTAGAAGGACAATAATATCTGTTGTGGAATATTTCTTTTTCTTTTTTTTTTTTTTTTTTCGAGACAGGGTTTTCTCTGCGTAGCTTTGCGCTTTTCCTGGAGCTCACTTGGTAGCCCAGGCTGGCCTCGAACTCACAGAGATCTGCCTGGCTCTGCCTCCGAGTGCTGGGATTAAAGGCGTGCGCCACCACTGCCTGACGTGGAATATTTCTTTACACTGGGTGAAGAAATGTGATTGGCTGAATAAAAAGCTAACCAGCCAATAGTTAGGCAGGATTTTGGGAGCAGAGAGAAAGCGGAGTTGTGAGAAGATGCTGAGAGACAAGAGATGGAGAACAAGCAAGACATGTAGAAGGAGAGGTAACAAGCCATGAGCCATGTGACAGGATGTAGATTAATAGAAACAGGTTAATTTAAGTTATAAGAACTAATTAGAAACAAGCCTAAATATTGGTCAAGCTTTCATAATTAATAATAAGTCTCTGTATTGCTATTTGTGAGCTTGTGGTCCTGATGAAAAAGTCTGACTACAATAGCCATGTGAAATTAAAGCAATCTTGTGTGATTTTTTAAAATCAGTTTCATATTTTTAATGACACAATATACCTAATGCTACCTTTAGATTGGGGATCATTGCTATTGTGCACTTTGCACTTTCTTTGCTCTGCTGTAGCACAATGTGTGGTCATGGACGTCATGGACAATGGTGCACTTCTTGAATGGATGACTGAGAATATAATTCATAAAATCTTCAGGAGTGAACTAAATGGACATATGAGTGGCTGTCTAAAGGCTAAAATTTTCAGGGAAAAGCGGATAATTTGCTTTGTTAGTGACCCTTGACATTCCTTTCAGCTGTAACATACAGTCTTTGTCTGCAGGCCCTGCATAGCAGATTCCTATAGACTTCCTGGCTTAAACAACAGACATGCCCTTTCTCATTTTCTGAAGGCTGGAGGGCCATCCGAGATTAAGGTGTGAGCAATCAAATCAATTTCATGCTAAGCTTCTTCTCTTAGCTTGTGTGCATCGCCACCCTTCTGTGTGCTCCATAGCCTCTCTTGCTGTGTGTGAATAAAGTGAGAAAGCAAGAATAAGCATTCTGGTGTCTCTCCTTTAAGGACACTAACCCATGGAATTAGGGCCCTGATTTGTTTGACTTTGGCTACTTCCTCTAAGGCCCCACTTTCAAATATAGTCACTTCAGCACTTAGGGCTTCAACACATGTAATAGGGGCACCCACTCAGTCAATAGCATTCTGTCCACCTCCTAGTCATGTTCTTTTGCGTGATGAAACACATACATTCCTCACAACAGCCCATAGTATTAACTCAGTCCAGCATCAGTGTTAAAGTCTCAAGCCTAGAGTCCATTTTAAATAACAATTAAACAATGTATGGGTGGGATGCCAAGTATAGCTCAACATATGATAAAATTCCTCCCTAGCCATGAACTTGAAACCAAACAAGTGATGTGCTCCCATAATACAATGGTGAAACAGACATAGAGTAGATATTTCTCACGTCCAAATGACAAAGAGACACTTGGTCCCAAGTAAGTTCAGACCCTTGTTGTGGGATGGTCTGTATGTCAAATTGCTCTGATTGGTCAATAAATAAAACACTGATTGGTCAGTGGCCAGGCAGGAAGTATAGGCGGACTATCAGAGGGAGAATTGAGACAACAGGAAGGTGGAGGGAGTCACTGCCAGCTGCCACCAGGACAAGCAGCATGTGAAGATGCTGGTAAGCCACGAGCCACATGGCAAGGTATAGATTTATAGGTATATAGGATTGATTTAAGCTATAAAGAACAGTTATCAAGAAGTCTGCTATATCCATACAGTTTGTAAGCAATATAAGTCTCTGTGTTTACTTGTTGTGTCTGAGCGGCTGTGGGACTGGTGGGTGACAGAGATTTGTTCTGACTCTGGGCGAGGCAGGAAAATTCTAGCTACAGATCCTAGCAGGGTAACATCCATTCTATCTGAAGCCACCATTGATGCTTCAGGATCACCCACCAGGGTGACATTTACTTCTCCCTGGAAGAGGAAGAGAGGGAGAGAGAGCGCGAGAGCGAGAGCGAGCGAGCGAGCGAGCGAGAGAGAGAGAGAGAGAGAGAGAGAGAGAGAGAGAGAGAGAGAGGAGGGAGGGAGGGAGGGAGGGAGGGAGGGGAGGAGGGAGGGACGGAGGGAGGGAGGGAGGAGAGAGAGGGAGAGAGATCTTTTGGTGTGTCTTACCACATACATATTTTTGAGGCAGAGTCTCCTATATTCTAGACTCATCTCAAACTCACTTTGTAGTTAATCATGACCTTGGACTTCTGATTTGCCTCTATTCCCCAAGACATATACCTAAGTCCTGTTTTTTTTTTTTTTTAGATAGGGTTTCTCTGTGTAGTTTTGGTGCCTGTCCTAGATCTCGATCTGTAGTCCAGGCTGGCCTCAAACTCACAGAGATCCACCTGGCTCTGCTTCCCAAGTGCTGGGATTAAAGGATTGCACACCATGCTCGGCTCATGCCCTATTTTAAAAACTAGTGCTGAAGAATGAAGCTGGATCTTCACGTGTGTGTGTGTGTGTGTGTGTGTGTGTGTGTTGTGTGTGTGTGTGTGTTAAGCAAGCACTATATTAACTTAGCCATAGCCACTGTCCTTCAGTGTTTCTTCTTATATGTGCAAGATGCATTTGGATTAGGACCCTACTTCTATGACTTCATTTAACCTTAATACTCACTCCAAATACAGTCACATTGGCACTGGGGTTCTAACATATGGATTTAGAGAGGACAGAGGCATTCATCTACAACATAGATCAAAAACACAGAGTCACCCAAATAACATCATCTATTATACCTTAGTCTGACAGTTACAGATGGTACTATACCAATCACCTTTCTGCTGCTTCATAAATTAGAACCCAAAACATGTGCATCAATAGGGTTTGCAGGGATGGTGTTTGCCAATAGGAATGTTTTCTCAATCTTTGATACACTACCATTCCTTGCTCCTAGCACTGTAGAGCCATGGAGGCTAGGACTGTCTCATAGTGTTGGAAGAAAATGATATTTACCATTTTTTAGGTAGGCAAGGCCCTCACATGCTTAAGAGATGCTCCTTGTCTTCTACAGCTCTTTCTCTATAATGTCTTTCCCTCCTGCACCCCAGCCTGTTTCTCTCTTCTTCCTTCCTTCCTCTAGGGGAGGTAATTCCTCATGATACTACTACAAGAGGCAGAGAGACAATGTTACTCCTATGTTGTGAGCTATATAGTTTAATTCATATTAAGCCACTGATGTGGGGGTTATAGGTTACAGCAAGGACATTAGAGAGAAAAGGAATGAACTATAAAGACAAATAAAACCTTAATATCAAGCTCAAGAAAACTGAATAGTCTTCAGTACTGAGATCCGTACAGCTTTGGAACTGACCTGACCGTGGCAATGAGAATGAAGAAATGATAGACACATGTGCAGAAAATCCAGAAACAGGTGGGCTGTGTGCTCTGATGGAGACATATCAGCATCCCAGAAACTCATTGTGTTTATTACATACACTGGATGAGGAGGTGGGTTAACTAATCTCTGTAGCGGAGAATCTAAGGCTGTAGTCATCCAGAAGATGAAGCTGTGGTTGATTCTTTCTGTACACAATGTCAACATCCATCAGTACTCAGACCAGGGGGAGGCTTTGCTATTCCCCTGAGCTTCACCAGGGAAGGGTCTTGCCATTTCTATGGGTCTGAGGCATTCGGATTCTTGACATAGCCATTCATGTCAATAATACACATTCACTCAGGACGTCATCTGCTCTCACATACCATACAGACTCGCAACACTGTGGGTAGAAAATAACTGGCTGATATGGTACATCCAGTGGATCTTTTGGTGACCTGTGTGGTGGCCCCATAAGAAGCTAGCTAATCTGTAGCTGACATGATAACTGTGAAAGGTCCAGATGACAATTTACCTTCTTCAATCTTGTGTCAAATTAGGATGTCTTCAGTACTGGAGGCAGTTTTTTGTGGGTGGCCTGGGTGGGGTGTCCCAGATTTCAGGGATCAGGTTCTCTGCTTTCTTGATGGCCAGCTGTAAGCATTTTCAATATGAAAGCAGCCATTATGGAAGCTTCACTTGTATGGAATTTTAATTTCTGCCTTGTGGATTCACATGGATGAAGAGACACAAAGCATGGGTTGTTTATCTTCTTTGTTTCAGATGACCTTGGACCACTATGAAGAGAATTTGAGTGCTCTGGGATTTGTTTTGAGATTTCCTAACTTGGGTGCAAAGCTATCCTCAATAAAACACCTATTGAATGTTGCTCCATATCTCATCAGATGGGCCTCAGCTATGGCAGATGTACAGACTGTAGTTGCTTTAACCCCTCATGCCTGGGCAAAGACTCCAAACAGACAAGACAGCTGCTGTCTCTGGCCCAAGTAGGCTCTGTGAGGGCATTCCCTACTTAGAATCTCCTTTGCTGTAACCTTTCTCTCTTTGTTATTTTGGAAAATACCTTTGAAGAATCCATACACTTTATACTAAGCACGTTTCTTAACTAATGTTTCACAAAGGTGACTGGAAGAAGAAGAAGAAGAGAGAGAAAAACAAATCAAGGATTTCTCTAACTTTTCTTTCTTTGGGTGGTGAACTCATTAAAATAAAGACAGCTTTTCAGTTGTGCATTAAGATTTATTTCTTTGATGTAACCAAAGTTACTTTCTGTGATCACTTTAACGAGTCTTGCTCATGGCTCCAACCTGAGACTCTTCACTTCCCTTTGAAGATCATAACAAGTAGCTGACTTCTACTTATAATCCCCACTTTCCCTAATACCCCACCTCCCTAATACCCCATCTCCCCCAAGTCCATGTCTCTGCCTCTAAGAAGGACACCAGAACATGTTGTTCTGGAGTCAGGTTCATTATGGATTCTTATCCTCCTCAATATGTCAGGACAAATTTGGTGTTTATTCTTTTTGTTTTGAGATGGAGACTCACTATACTGAATTAGGCTAGTCTTGAATTCTTGGGGTCAAATCCTCTTGTCTCAGACTCCTGAGGCTGAATCTATGCTATGGGGTCCAGTTCACTTAGGATTTTGAATATTCAGAGATGTACACTACCTTTGTGTTTGGTAATCATCTGTCTGTCTATCTATCATCTATTCATTCTCTTTGTCTTCTTTTATGTATTGATCTATCATATGTTTTTTTTTTTCTAGACAATATCCTTCTGTGTAGTCAGGCTAGCCTTAAACTCAAACCTCAGCCTCCCTGGTGCAGGGATTTCAGGCATGTGTTACCCTACAAGGCTTAAACATGCACATTTCAATTATTGTCCCCAGTTACTTTTATTTATTTACTCTCTATTTGTATGTTCACATGCGTGCATGAGGATGTGTGTATGCATGCACACACACATGGAAACTGGAGAACAACTTCAGGTGTCATTCCCCAGGAGCTGTACCCAGTTTTTATTGATTAATTTTGTTATTTGACAACAATATGTATTTATAACATATAGGAATGTATTCTGATTACTCTCCAGTACCCTCCTTATCTCCTCCCATCGCTGTCAACTCTCACTCACCCCTATTAGTCCCTTCCTCAGACTCACCTTGGGTTTGGTTTTGATTGGTGACTCATTTAGTTTCCAGGGCTGACTATGTGACAACTGGGTTGGAATTATCCACTGGAGCCTGATGGAGTCATCAGTGGGTGCACATCTGAAGGCAATGATGCTTCCTGAATCTACCATTAACAAGTAGCTCAGTGATGAGGTGTAGGGCCTCCTGGACTCTCCTTTTTCATACCTGACTATTTGGGGTTCATTCTTGTGTAGATTCAGTTCAGGCCTCAGATGCCATGAGTTCATGTTGCAATGATTGTGTCCCACCCAGAAGATGACATTCCTCTACTCTTCTTCCTATTTTTGGCTCTTATTTTTTTTGTCTCCCTCTTCCTTAATGTTCCTGGAGCCTTACAGGGAATGGGATATTTACATGGGTTGTATAAATATGGTTTATTATTTAGGGCTGAACTCTCATTTGCCATGTATTCTTATACCTTGTGCAGACTTGAGTTTCTACATTCACTAGGAAGAGAGACAGGGAACTTCTCTGGTATTTGAGGACAGACCAGCCAGCAAAAACCAGGGATCTTCCCTCTCTGCATTCCTAGCACTGTGTTACCATCTCTGGGATCATAGATGGATATAGAGGGCTGAACTCATACTTGTATGGTAAACACTTTACTATCTAAGCTACCTGCCCCCTCCAGCCCTTAGAGCACTTTACAAATGGGTTTTGCAAAGGATAATTTGACAGAATGTTTATGTGTTTTTTGTAGCTTATGTGTTTTCCTGGGTTTTGAACAAGTTATTATTATTATTATTATTAATTATTTTATTTTCAGACTTTCAAGAATCATTGGGGAAAAAGAAAAAAGATGTTGGATTTAGAAAAAGTTAAGGTAGTTGGCTTTGAGCTTTTCTGCTCTTTTTTTAAAGTCAATTTTTTAAAAAGATTTTATTTATTATGTATACAGTGTTTTGCCAGCATATATGCCTGCACGCCAGAAGAGGGCACCAGATCTTATTTTAGATGAGCCACCATGTGGTTGCTGAGACTTGAACTCTCTGGAAGAGGCAGCCAGTGCTTTTAACCTCTGAGCCATTCTCTCCAGCCTGAGCTTTTTTGTCCTTTATTTTCCATTTTCCATTTCCCCAAGAAAACCCTTTACTTGTCTGCTATCTCCACAGTGGGGCTATTTTAAGTGACACAATCTGTATGTAGTTTTTGTAGTTGAATTTGTGTATATAAATGACATTATTCTTGTTTATATGGGACTCAGAAGGAAGACAAGAATTTGGGATTCTTACAGGGAAACATAGTTGTCTAATTGGACACTGGAGTTTCATCATTTAATTGCATGATGCTAATGTAGTCAACTTTGTTTATTGCAAACTTCACTCAACAGGTCTTGCAGTGATTTCATTTGCTTTCCACCCTGACAACTGGGATTACACTAGAAGTAGCTCAAGTGCTCAGATTTGAACTTGCATTTGATTAGTCATTTTTTCTGCATGTTGCATGTATATGCAGTATGTGTGTATATGTATTTATGTATGCTTGCACGGTGTGGGTGTACATGTGGGGACCAGATGAAGATCTCAGAAACCTTCATGATTGTTCTCTACCTTATATACTGAGTCAGAGTCTCTCTTTAACCTAGAGATCATTGATTCCCTTAGTCTGTCTAGTCGGCTTGCACCAAGGATCCTGGTCTCTGCCTCCTGTGTGCTGGGATTACAGGGAGGCCACCATACCCACCCAGCCAGGGTTCTAAACTCTAGTTCACAGTGCTTGGAAAATGCCTTACCCACTGAGCAATTTATGTAGTCCCTGATTAGTTTTATAATTTGAATTGCAAGGCATGCTTACAGTACTGCCTGGAGTTTGTTCAAGTCCCTTGTGGTTGATAAATGTGTGTAAATTTAGCGCAAAACAACTTAAAGAGTAAGTAAGCTTGTTCACCAAGTTACACTGTATTATTACTTTGAAGGTTAGTATAAAGACACTTTATCCTACTTGGATAAAGACACCACAGTTCATATTATGAGCAACATGCATCTCTGTTTCATAGCCTTTGACTGTGTACAAGTCTGTGCAGTAACAGCTGTGGTGACTATAACACGTCTATATAGTTTCTGTCCATTTGAGCTTTGAACTTGAATCACAGGAGGTAGATAAACTGATTACCTTTTCTCATCACTGTGACCAAATACCTGACAGGAAGCAATTTATGGGAGGAGAGGTTTATTTTGGCTCACAGTTCAGGGATATGGTCCATTATGGCTGAGAAGGCATGGCAGCTAGGCTGGCTCTGTCTGGGGTGGCAGGGGGTAAGCTTAGGTAGTAGAGCACTAGATAGAACCAGGGCTGGGTTATACTTCCAAAGGTTTCCCCCAGTAACCTATCTCAGTCAGCCAGGCAAGACCCCTCACAGCTTCATAACCTCCCAAACAGTGTCATCAGTTAGTGACTGGGTGTTCAAACACGTGTGCCTATGGGGGCATTTCACATGGAAAATGGAAGAAAACACAAGTAAACCTAAGTTTCTCAACATGGTTGAATTGCCAGCTTCTTTATGAAGGCTACCTGGATGTGGAACTCCTGACTCCTATAGCATTGAGAAGCTGAACTCACTCTTGATATTGCTTATATTGGTATCATTCTGCCTCTTCTGTATCCTATATGCACAATGTTTCATAACTCTCACAGGCAAGTACTTACTATTTTAATTGAGTCTGTATTGCTTAACAGTAATTATACCAAATAACACTGCAATTTACTAGGTACCAAACACTTTCTAAATTCTTTACCTGCATTTTTGCTCTTGATCCTCACAAACTGTTTTGTGGTTAAAGTTACACCATCATCTCTATTTTCATTTGTGAATTAAGTATAGGATATATAGTCCATTATATGTGTCTTGTAGGTTATGTGAATTAACCGCACTGGTGCACTGAGATTTCTCTGGAGTCATTGTGTGATGTGCAGTTCACACGTTTGCTTTATTTTCAGCCTCCTTAGATGAATTGTCAAGAATGTCACTGGCCTGGGGGAACTTAATGCCTCTCACTGTGAGTGCCTGTGGCTCTTGCACCTGCCAATGTCCCTCCAGCAGTGACTGCGCATCACTCTTTCTAGCCTCTTGACCTTCAATGAAAACTCTGCTGGGACCACTTCAATGTCATTTCACCTCACCACCCATGTCACTGGGGATTTCTAGTCCTGTCATATGGATGTAGAAGTTTTAAGAGATATGGTAAACTTGACCAAAGCTTTTTTTTTTCTTAACAAGTGGGTGGTTGAGGCTAGAATGCAGTAGTTTTGTCTAGATTCTGAGCTCTGCCTGTCTCAGCACACCATCTGATGTTCCTCTGAGGTTATTGCAAGAATGGTATCAGGATAGCAATCTCATACACAAATCCTTCAAAACAGAACGGCTTATCAATAAAATGCTTCTGTTCAGGCATGTGGACTTGAGTTTCTCTTCAGAACCAGTAAAAAAGGCAAGGTTGGTGTGATGAATGCTCATAAAACCAAGTGCTGGGTAACAAGAGACTGGGTTCTTAGGCTTGCTGGCCAGCCAGCCAATTTGATCAGTCAACCTCAGTGATAAGTCTCAAAAACACAAAGTGAACAGCCCTGAAGAAAATCAACCTCTGAGGTATATCTGGCTGCGTCCTGGTATGCACACACTCACATTTGCACCTCCATAGCACACACACCTGTAGCAAAATCTTAAAAGTCTAGATAGATAAAATCAAACCTGGAGCCAGGCGTATATGCAGTTTAAGACACTGTCAATGCTTGTGCTATACCAAGATCAGGGCAACGCCAGAAAGGTTCAAAGATTTCCCCACACCACCCCTACAACATCCAAGGTGCTACGTCTCTCAGACACTGATTTCCTAGTTCTTATTTCATACAGCACCCTCCGTCCTATCAGTAGTATAGTGATCATTCAGTTGACAATATGATGCCAATCGAACTCTTACTGAAAGTTACACCCAGCGCCAACTTACTTCTTAGTTGCCACGGTTCTCACGCCTTAATACCTCTATGCGTGCTTTCTTTGACATTCACTCATACCTGTAGTAAGCTCTCTTCCTGGGTATACACAGAGATCGTGCCAACATGCGATCAACCTAATAGCCTGAGACTAATTTTCAGCGATATGTGACTCTTAGTAAATCTACAGTCATCTACATACCAGAAGGCTATGATAAAAAACGAGTGGTGCGTACGTCCACCTTTTCTGGGCCTGGCGATAGGTTGCTTCAGCCTCACATGCCTTCTATGTCTCTCTGTACCCGTATTATTTTTAGGGTAGTGACTAACTAACCTCCTCTTCGGCGAGATACATACACACTCTCTACAACAGCGCACACATATACAGAGTTTGCACTATGTCCTCACCGACTCACGATGCGATGTTCAGAGGAATACATATGGAACCAGTAGGGAAATCCACAGCTTTTGACCCTCCTAAATTCCACACATAAAGTAGTGCGTAGAAGCTACACTCTCTCTTATTATAATCCCTTGATAATTGACCCTTAGTGGAGGCGTTGAGCAGCTAGTTCAGTATTCCTTCTCATATTTGATCAAATACACAAACGAAAAATTCCAGACACAGTGTGTGGACCTCAAGCAACTGCGACAGTGTCCGCCTCAATGTGAGAGAACAGGAATCGCGCCCTCCACTTTCTGCAGCGCACACTTCCAAGCAAGCTTGGTCTACAACATGAGAGGAATCCAAAGAGCCCACGCATATACTCGGGCCTGAGATATGTTGGCGAAGCGAGATGCACAATGTTGAAGGTGTCTTGCAAAGAGATACAGAGGAGATTGCACGGGTCGTAGCGAGCGAATCGTAAAGACACTGGCCTCCAAAAAAGCCGGGAAGACTTTAAATCAGCAGTTTTCCACATCAATTTGTGCGAGATGGAGAGTATAAGGAAGAGAAGCCACCCAGAAGTGGTTAGAGGCGCATTAAGTGTTACTCGATAATACCATAACTCTCAAGCACAGAGCATTTAAGAAAAATGGATCCACTAGAGAGGCTTCATATGGCATTTAGCCATAAGCCAGCATCGGTAATGCCTTTGGTGTGTGAATAGTTCATATCTACAGATATACTATCCATGGACCACCTCGGGACTACTCACTTATATACCCTCAGAGAGAGGGAGAGTGAACGTTGATACACGTTGTAACCACCCCCATAGAAACTCGCCCCTCATCATACCCAAGTCCCTGTTTTTCAACGACTGGGGGATGGATCGTGCAGCTGACTGGTTCTGGATCAGTCTATAGCTGGAGACTCTTAAGGTACTCTTGAGCACTAAGGAGTGGAGTCTGTGTACTGATCCGTTTTTACTGCCATAGATTCCCACAGCATATGCCTCGTGTATTTGTAAATGTCCTCGCATTGGCATAAACTGGCCATTTGGAGCAGAAGCAGTCACAGGAGAGAGGATTTGGCTTCTTGATAAATGATAGTGATCAGGTGCTTCCATTCCAAAGGTTAAGTAGGGAAGTTGACCCACATTTAATGAGCTGCGTGTTACTGTACTTCACAGAAACAGAAAGACAATAACGCCATGTGTGCTTCTGCCTTTGGTCGCCTGAATTTTGCTTCTTGGCCCTGATTACCATAGCAATTACCAGCATTATTCAAATTAGAAAAATAACTTTAAATGGGAACATTGCAAGACTCAAACTTTATTCATTTCCAGTGGCTAATATTTTGAGTGGCATAATAAATAAATAAATTGTGTTCAAATTTGCAATAGTAGTCCTCAGGGTAACACTGACATTCAGCCAAAGTGGTAAGGATATTAAATCAATAAGATTATAAGGGAAAAAGCCTTTAGTAATATTTTTTCTGCTGAAATCCATCTTTGTGTCTTATAAATGCTGAAATATCAAAAAGGTTAGATTTGGCAGTGTGGGATTGGACAAGACCAAATCTGAGGAATCATAGACCATTCATTGTTGCTCTTTTCCCCTTTGAATTTTGTTTTGCAGCATGGAATGGTGGGTTGTAAGGATCGTGATGAGAGGAGCTTTGCGGGTAAGGCAAGTGTTCACTGGTAATGGTGTCCACCCCTCCATGCTATGCCAAAGATTTGTTTCTTTGAACATTCTAGCCTTCCAGAATTGGAGAGGCTGCTGGGGAAAAAAAACACTCAGTGATACAGCAAATCAAGGGTTAGAGTACGCAGAGAAAATGTGGCTGATCTCCTCCAACTTCTGTCTCAATATTTGTTTATGCCTCTGTGTAAAAGAGCTGTCTGTGATGTCTGTGGTCATGAGTCCTGTTTGCTGACAATTATAACAAAGCCTCTATTAATTTTAAAATCAAGGATTGCTGAAATCACTGTCCAACTAAGCAATTCAACTTTCTGACTTTTCAATTCTTTTGTGTCTACAAACCAGACTGACAAAAATTTCTGAATGAAGGCATGAAAATGAAAGTCCTTTGTTGTAACTGGCAGTGTGGGAAAAGACCGTAGCACTTGGAGTCAGAACAGTGGTTGACTTCTGTCCATGTCTTCATCTAACTGTGCCACTGCTAAGAGGCATTTTAGCATCTCTGAATCACCAGTTCTTATGTGGAAGAGGTATCACAATGATAATCCCTGAAAACTTGGGTCTCTGAATCGAAGTATAGACTATGCTTACAAGCACTACTGTGGATCTTTTCTGGGTGATGTATTTTTAAAGGTGGGAGGACATATGTAACCTCCCCAAACACAACAAACATGAGCATGCATTTTAGGAGCATCATCAGTGTCATTTGTTGGCTGGCAACAGCACAAGATTTCAGGTGGTTCTCAGGGGTCCTTTCTCTGTAGTTTGGAGTATTGGTGGTAGATGTGTCATGGGTTCTGAGATTCAGAATCATCACATTTTTGGCAGGTTTCACTCTTCAGTCATAGCTCATCAGCAACTCCCATCCCACTGGTCATCCCTCAATGACACTTTACTTCTATCATCTACCTGCTCTTTTCTCAGCAACTGATCCAACCAACATGGTTGGCACCTGCCTTTTTTTTTTTTTTCTTGTCAGGATGCCTGGAAAGAACCAATGGAGAGAAACTGGGGCCCGTTGAAAAACCTAACAATAGTAAACTCAACCAGTTCTTGCTGCGGAGCTTTCAGGCGGACAGGGTTTGGACCCCATTGAGGATTTTGTCTAATTCCATATGAAGCACAAATGAGCTATCCATGCTGAGAACTTGTTTAATGGTGGGCTTGTGATCAAAATTAATCATGCTATTCTTTTAGACAACTAAAGTGTTGGCACTTCATCATACAGTAATGGTGACCAACACAAATTTCATTTAGGTATTATTATATTCTGGGATTATATAGAAAGGACTTCAACCAGTCATTCTGAAGATACAGGAATCTGGATTAATATCCTGACTTTGTTGCTTAGCTGAGGTTGAAATATCATAAACAGGGTTTGACTTTCCCCACATTGCAAATATGAACTGTGCCTACATTAGATGGGGGTGTGATGAGTTAAGTGACTTTGTGCATCAAAGATGCTTATACCAGGTCCTAGCATGGTTTTTTAGCATCTAGTACTCACATATGAATGGTAGGGTTTGGGAGACAGCTTAGTCGGAAAGCATTTCCCATCTGCACGTGAAAGACCTGAGTTCCAGCCTCAGAATCCATGTGAAAAGCTAGCTTGTGACCTGCAATCCTGGAGGAAGCAAAGGCAGGAGAATCCCTGGGGTTCGTTTATAGTTAGCCTAGCCTACCTATGAACTCCAGGACAAATGAGGTATCCAGTCATAGAAACTAAACCAAACCCAGATGATGGCACTCAAGGAAGACACCCATGATAGACCTCTGGCCTCCATGCACACACAAGCACAATTGCTCCTGCATTCACAAGTGCGTACTAATACCCTCCCGACCCAGAAACGATCAACGGTGTTATTATCATCCACCCTTAGGCAAACACAAGTTTTCTTAGGAAAAAAGTGTAAAACACTGAACACTTACTTGCATTGTAAGATTAAAGTTTTTTTCCATTGTAGGCTGTTTAAATAATGTGTTATAAGCAGGTGCAGGTGACTTTGGGAAGGTGTTTGTTAAACTAACCTTTTCTGAAATATGTCTTCTATGTCAAACTGCTTACTTGAGTCTTCCCTCCCTCCTGGCTGGGTTAATGCTGTCTGACCACACAGTTACCCTGTGATTCATTTTCCTAACTCATGGTGTCATTTACTTTAAAAGAGCTTGAATAATGGGTTGAATCATGAGGAATCCAAAGCTGTGTACTTGACCTTCATCTAACACCCACGGACACAGGTGTGGGTGTATTTTGGATCTAAAGCCAAACTAAGGAGAAATTACATGCCTATCAACCATCTCATTTAGTCATTTTTAGTAAAAACGTAATTTTTTTTGGCAAGGAAATGTTTCATTAATTAAATTCATTTTACAGTCTTTTATTTATGTTTAAAATAATCATTTTATAAAATTGGGAGCCACTATCTTCAACCACAAAGCATTCAAACACTAGTAAATGTTACTTGAAGTTATGCTAGCTAGTTGCTCTCTCCATGCCTAGTGTTCTGTCTTAAGTGCTCCTTCCTCTAGTTCCATAAATCATGTCATTATTTGTGACTGGTGACATGTACACCATCCTTATTAGACTTGTGCTCCCAGGATAAGCACTTTAAGTCATCTTTGCTTTCACAATATCTGGTAGATACACATGCTTTGTCCTAATCAAACTCTGCACTTGACATTGGGAGGTTTACACACACACACACACCTTGCCTCAAAAACCTTCCTCAGAAGGGGAGTAGGGAGAACTGAAAGGTATTCATCAGAGCTGTTCTCATGGACAAGCTGTGCTGTCTCCAGAGTGGCCTGGGAAGAAACCATAGTGATGATATTACTTCCCAAGCATCTTTGCTTTTATTTCATCTCCTTACTTGTCCCCTGAGGGAAAGAATCAATCTAAATTTATTGAGCAAAGTACTAATGAAATACAGAAACAAATAAAACAAGGTTTCACACACACACACACACACACACACACACACACACCACACACACACACACAGAGAGAGAGAGAGAGAGAGAGAGAGAGAGAGAGAGAGAGAGAGAGCTATATGCAAAGAGGAATAGGAAATGTGATACAGCATGTCTCCAAGGCTCCCTGTGTAACAGGTGCTATGCTGAGTAGCCAGCACACACAATCTTTGTTACGATCCTCAGAGGCTACTAAAATCATTACCCTGCTTTGTAGAAGACTAAGTGGAGGCTGAGAAAAAATAAGATTCCTTGCTAAGAGTACATAGACCCTAAATTGTGGATTCAGGATCCATACAAATTCTTTCAGATTCCCGGAGTAGTACCTCACAGCAAGAGTGAGAGCAACAGAGAGAGAGAGAGAGAGAGAGAGAGAGAGAGAGAGAGAGAGAGAGAGAGAGAAGAGAGAGAGAGAGAGAGAGAAGAGAAACTCATACGACCTATAAATGCAACCGTTTGCTCATACCACCAAAACATTTAAATTCTGCCTACAAGTTTCAGGTCTATGACCACTTTCACTTTATCAGTTGAAGGCAACAACTGACACTCAACTTCCTCAAATAGGAAAGCAACCAACCACCTGCGTCAGAGTCACCTGAGGGCATCTGGATCCACACGCCTATTCCCAGTCCTGAAATTGAATCAGGGCTTCTGACCATGGATCTCAGGAGACTCTAATCCCAGGGGAAGTTTTCCTAGGAAGTAGTTCCCCCCAATCCTGGAGGATTCCGAGAGGGAACTGTGTGTAGGTAGGGAAACAGTCCTCTGTGCACAAAAGCAGGACTTCAGGAAGCCAAGGTCCGCTGCTCTGCAAGTCACTTCTCATTACCCTAACCAAATATCAACAGAGCAATTTAGGAAAAGAAGCACATAGTTTCAAGAGGGGATGTCCTCCTAGTGTTTATGGGGAGGCCATGGTAGTGTTTATGAGGGAACCCCCCCTGTTCACTATGGCATGCTCGCTTCTCAGAAAGCTCAGACTGGAACTGGGACCAGGCCATAACCCAGAAATCTTGGACCTCCAACTCCACAGATTCCAGCTAGGTCCCATGTCCAAGAGATCTCACTTCCCAAAGCAGTACTACCACCGGACTAACTGTTAGAAACCATGAGCTGATGGGGACATTCCACAGTCAAACCACAGCAGCTGCTGTGCAGTACAGACCAGGAATTCACAACCTGTAGGCAGATTCCACTGAGCGGCAGTGTGATAACTAATCTTCATTGTCAATGTCACTGGATTTTGAACTGCTCAGGAGACACACCTCTGGGTATGTCTGCTAGGGCATCTCCAGAAAGGTTTAAGTTAAGATGCAAAGTGGGATGTGGATGCAGAACTGGAGTGGTACTGTAGTGGTACTGTACTGTACTCCCTGTATTGGGCTTTCAGACTGAATGAAAATGAAAAGGGAAAGTGAGCCAAGCTCCAGCATTCACCTCTCCTGTGACTGTGGATTCAATATGGTCAGTTGCTTCAAATCTCCTACCACAGCCAGCTGCTTTAACCTTCCTCACTCTGGCGGACTGCACCCTCAAATTGTGAGCCAAAATAAACCCTTCCTTTTTAAAAGTTGCTATTGAGGTACTTTGTCATAGCAACTAGAAAAGAAAGTAATACAGATAGCTTTGTGTGGTGAAATATTAGTGTGTTTTATTCAAAACCATTTTACTCATAGCATATTCCCTGGCCCTCAAAGACCTGCCTACTCTCACTGGAGTCCATAGCAACGCTTGCTTTTTTCTCTGGTTCATGCAGGCTTCACCCATTCCAGACAGACATGGTAGCAGGACTCTCACTGAATTTAGCCTTTTGGGGGAGACTGTTTGGTCACCACCCATTCCTGTCACTGTGCCCCCAACAAACCATACCAAGTCAGAAAGCAAAAGCCCAACATTCCCCAAACTCTAGCTCCTTGTTTCAGGGGGTTGTTAGCTGACTCTCAACTCAAGGACCAGAAAGGTCTTTGGTATGTATGATGGGATGGATTATAATCGGCATAGAATGGACTGGCATCTGTGAACATTTTTTAATTCAGTTTTTATGGCATTGAGACATCTTAGTTTGGGGTTGTTAGCATTTTTCTAATTCTATACAACTATCTCAAATAAAGACTCTAAAGAAAAATGAAGCAAACAATGATTTGAAAATAAAAAAAATACTGCACAAAGTAAAAGAAGGAACATAGCTTTATGAGAGTTAGGGGTATCCTCCACGGGGCTGAGGGTTGTAAGAGCACACATTTCCTTGTTTTGATACCATTATGACACAATGTTGCCATCTACAATGTTTATCTGCAACAGTATAAGCAAGTTACAAATAGCAAAGTATTTCACAGGGCTGGGGAGATGACTTATCAGGCAGTTGTGAGGACCAGCACTCAGATCCCCAGCACCCACATGAATGTCGCTTGGGGGTGGTGGCTAGCATGTATTCCCAGTGCTTGGGAGGTAGTGACAGGGATGCTTAGAACACACTGGCTAGTGAGATTAGCTGAAGTTCTGGGTTCAAGTGAGAGACTTTGGATCAATATGGTGGACAATGATACAAGAAAACACATGGCATCAACCTCTGGACACCACATGCATACATGTGTGTATGCACCCAATCCCCCATGAGAGCATGAATACATCAATGTATTCTGGAAACAACAACAACAACAACAACAAGAATCTCAGATTGCTTTAAGAATGTTTACAGTTGTGTGTTGTGCTTCATTTATAGCTTTTCTGGACTACAGTTAGTCCACAGGCAGAGGGAAGGATATCCCTGTATGGATGACCGACGTTTCATGGTGTTATGAACTGGCCTTCCTCTCCCACCATCTCTGACAGTTTCTGCCCTCTGCCTTTCTACCTATTTTGTGAATTAACCTGTCCCTTGTCAAGCCCAGTGGCACCTGCCGCAGAGTAGAAGGCCAAAGGAAGTTCAAGTTCATGTACAGTTTCTAATCAGCAGCGAAGGGAAGGCCACTCCTCCTGCTAATGGGGAAATATGTCGATTCTGATGGTATCTAAGGATGGCCAGACTCCCAAGAAACCAGGCCCAAGGGAGGGGGGGGGGATGGTATTTCATCCTTCCACTTTGTTCCAATGAGAAGACCAACACAGAAGCAAGGTAACCTCACCGAGGCTGAGTAGCATTAGAATTAGAATCCTGATGCTTGAATTTGAGCCCCAGCCTCTGGGCTCCTTGCCTATAATGTCAGAAGTACCTTTCAGTTTTTTATCTTTTTCACTAATTGGAGATTTCAGATGAGCCTAAGACAAGAGCTCCAATGCCCAGTGCCTTGAGCAATCGAAGAGTGTGGATTATATGCTTTAAAACATGCGTGTCTATCTGTTGACAGAGTACATTTGCAGTTGTTGACAAAATTTGGATATCCACTAATCTTTTCACACACATTAGCAGTAGCTATTGCTTTAGTAATCAACTTTGAACTGAATGCTATAAAGACACAGCAATAGAAACCACGTTGGAAAGCTGTAATATTTCTGGCTTTGTTAAACTGGTGCTTTCTGATCTGCTGGGAAGGTTTTGAGTGTGGGTTTAATTAGAATCTTTAAACTCACATTAGTGTGCTCATACAATGGGGATAACAGATGAGGCTCTCAGTTTGGGGTTGATTCACTGTTGTTGTGTTCAGCTGGATTGAGAAAGATGTAAACAAGAGGAAGCATTTCTGAATACAAGCTTCCTGTGGGAGAAGTAGTTGTTCCTAAAGAAAGTTAGTATTTGTGTTCTCAGACTTGGTTCACATTTTTAGCTACTGGCCAAATTATTAGAGATGTCAGTATCTACTTTGCAAAACCACAGTCAAAAGCCAATGTCATACTGACTTCTAGATGGCATAAAGGAAAGGCCCTTGGACCTCTTTACTAAAAGACTTGGTTCCCCTACCCCCATGACTCCCAATCTGCTTCTTTATTCTGAAACTAGACTTTGGAGAAGTAAAGTAGATTAAAATGGCACAACAATTCTAGATAGTGTATTTGGGTTGCTACCCAAGCTAGGACAGGGGCATTAGCAAACATTTCTAGGAGTTGTGGCAAGAACAAAGCAGAGACATGTCACAGAGATCTGTACTTGCAGACGTTTGTTCTTTTTGCATTGGCTTTATGCTCCCCAGCCTCTCCCATGCTTCCCGGCCCTCCCTATGCTCTCCAGTCCTCCCCATGCTCCCCAGTCCTCCCCATACTCCCCAGCCTTCCCCCGTAGTCTTCAGCCTCCCCATCCCCAGTACTGCAAAGCCAAAATATATGTCATCTTCGTGTTATTTTATCTTGATTTTGACTGTTTGTTTATCCATCTGATGCAACTATTGGAGTGAAGGTATTTGTACTTAGTAAGGGTCACAGAATTCAATAAAACTTGGGAAAAAATAAGCATACAGTCTATCTCAGATGAGTGATACTTTAAATTTGTTTAGAACACATATGAAATGAAGCTGACTTCTTCAGGTGTATTTTGGTGGAGTATGAGCTAAGTTCTTCGGAGCTGTGTATGGTGCACAGGCTTCTATTAGATGGGTGTCTAG
Source organism: Peromyscus leucopus (assembly GCF_004664715.2). Classification (NCBI taxonomy): domain Eukaryota; kingdom Metazoa; phylum Chordata; class Mammalia; order Rodentia; family Cricetidae; genus Peromyscus; species Peromyscus leucopus. The sequence continues at coordinate 52,400,116 of NC_051067.1, forward strand.
ACTTGGAAGGCCTGGGGAGAGCAACTGAGATGATCAAGGACCAAGGGCTGGTGAAACAGAGTCTGTGTTTTCCTTGAGAGGTGTGTTCAATTCTGCTGCACCCACAGAACTTCTTAGGCATTACATGGTACTGCATGGCTCTCCTATTACACATGAAGGATGTGGTTTCCAGCAGAGGTGTCTTCCCTGCATCTACCACCAACTTCCCTGGAGGCTCCAATCTCTTTAATAGCACTCTGGAAGGAGTGTTCTGCCACTGTAGTGCTTAAATGTCTATTTAACAACATGCTTTGTTGCCTATTTTCCAGCTTGTCTAGAGGTGGGGAGGTCACCTTAATGCCCTGGTGACCTCTGACAACTGTTTTAAGGCGATTAATGCACCAGCACTTTCACAAATCTCCTTCTTGTCATCTGCGAGGCATGGCTTTGTCTCATGGAAGAGTCATTCAGGACAAATTACTATGTGTAGTAGCAGTCTCCTGGAATCACCCAATCTCCAGCTTTCACCAAAGACACTCGGACCCCAGAATAGAGCTGCCCTGAAAATGCACATTAAGAACTTTCACTCCGCAGTGAAAGAGGGGTTGTTTTGGTTTCCTACAAGGCATGTCTTTTGTTTTCATGACTCTGCCATATGCATTGGTGAGTGTCCTTTGGACTCAGGAGGAAGAATAGAGTACTCTTGTTTCTGCTGAAGGTGCTGAGTCTTCAGGCGCTCTCAGGCAGGGACTGGCTTTGTGCCACTCTGGGAAACTACCAAAGGGTACAAACAGGAAAAAACTCAAGCTCCCTTCCAGCTTCCCAGTGTCTGCAGAGGGAGGGTAACTCAAGTGTTCAGGGATGCCTCATGAAGTTGAACTCTCAGGACCTCCATACCATGTATTTACCTGGCTGACCGAGGTGGGAGGGTGGTCAGTATTTGCTCTCTGCTGGTGTCTGGGCCCCTTCCTGTTTTTTTTTTTTTTTTTTTTCTGCTACCGGGATACCAGGATGTGGGTACAGGCTGGTAAAAAACTGGTGCTTACCTGTGAACACTATGGTCTTCTCTGCTTTGGAGGAGTCATGGAGCACAATGGCCTACGTACATCTTATCTTTGCAAGGTAGCCTTCGCATCACTGCAAAGTGGTCACAAGAGCATCAGCCTGCAGAACACCTCAAGGGTAGGAACTGTCCTTACATGCATGAAGCTTTTCTATGTTTCCCTTCTTCTCAGCTTACTTCTAAACTCTTTCAAAAAAATTGTGTCCCAACTGGAAGACCCAGGAGTGCCCAAGCCTCCTAGCTTAGGGAATAATTGGTCCAAATGTTCCAATCACAAGTGAAGGAATTTCACACAGGCTCACTGACAGCAATGGAGGAGTCACTGACCCAGCTGTGAGACTCCAGGACTGCCCCTGAATAGCCTCACAAAGAGGCAGAAAATCAAGGCTGGGTTACTCTGGACACTGGGTGATACCTGGTCCCATCTTCTCACAGAAATAGATCTGCAATGGGAAGTGAACAACACAATGTCTGGGTCATATCATCTTCCCTTCTGCCTCCAGCCTTTTTCTTCCTCTCACCATCAGCCACCATCAGGAAAGTCATTTCTGTGACTCTTATCTGTTCCCAGCAGGCCAGACTGCAGTGACCTAACATTTGAGACCCAGTGACTTCACTTACTCAGACTTCCTTAGGCCTTGCACCTTTGCCTCTTTCACAACAGCAGGATCAGAAACTGTCTGTCTCTGTCTCATTGCACACGTGTGTGTGTGTGTGTGTGTGTGTGTGTGTGTGTGTAAAAAAATTTCCTCCAAATTGAAACAATCACCTCAGAAAGAAAAGGGGAAACTCAAGAAATGTAGGAAACAAACAACTCACAAGTCTCAAGAAGTTCTTGAAATTTACAAGGTTTACAAGGCCCCTCCCAAGGTTAATGGAGCAGAGAACAACTGCTAGAGGGGAGTTTTCTCTGATCAGCACTGCTGCCTGACAGTGACTCTGCAACCTGGCAGTGACTATAAGTCACCCAGAAAATTCCAAGGATGCAGTTTTCAAGAGTCATGATCATATTAGGGTGGGATATTCTGTGATCCAGCTTCTTTTGAGTCATACATGGTCCTGTAAGCAACTCCAAAAACCTTGGTTTGACAACTTGGACTAACGATGACATTGTTTCTTTGGTCTGTAGTTGGTTCTGGCTCCTATGTGGGACAAAGTAGACACCTTATTTTCCATTTCTTCAGGGAAAGTCTCACATGCTGTAGGCAAAAGGGGCCAAGGAAAGAATGCTGTGCCCCTGGTTTGACTCTAACCTGAGACTTGGAAATCCAGCATTAATGGCCAAACACTACTTCCTGCCACATAGCACTTTTCAACTAGCTCACTCAGCATGCTCCTCAAAACCCTATAAAAGGCCTCTGCTCCACCCAACCCTCTGTTGTGTTTCTTCCCATTCAGAGGCAGCCTCTGTTTTATTTTCACAAATAAATCTCTTGTGTGAGGTTTGTTATGTTCTGTGACATTTTTGGCTCTTGACTGCCAAGATGCTCTTGTGCCAGAAAAAAAACTTTTGCACACACACCTCTGTAATCTCAGACAGTACTACGGTAGTTTCTTCTTGTCTATGCAGTCATAACCAACTTTCATGTGACTATTCATGATTCCACTTTACAGTTGCTTCAAAAGATAAGTCCAAGTGAATTAAATACACTTTTAGGAAAAGGGTGCTTTGTTTTTCCATTCTACAATCATAGAACATATTAGTAGATACAAATAAATTCTTTGTGAAGGCAATGTTCAGGAAAAGATAGGAATCCCTTTGCAGGATCGGTAATTGTAATTGTGACCTTACTGTGAATCTCTTCTGTCCTCTTGCTCCTGTCAGTGTGTTTAGATGAGATCCTTTTCGATAGTCATCTTCCTAAACTCTAACACGCAGAAACACAGTGAAAATTAATGTTGTCAACTGGGCAGGCTCTAGACTTACCTAAGAAGACATGGTAGACACATCTGTGAGGGATTTTCTAGGCTGGGTAAATTGAGGTGGGAAAACTATCTCTAAATGTGGGGTCACCATTCCCTGGGCTGGAGTCAGCACTGAATAAAAAGGAGGAAGTGGACTGAACAATAGTATTCATCTCACTCTGCTTTTTGAGAAAAGATTTATTTTATTTTTAATTATGCCTATGCGTGTGTGTCTATGTGTGAGTATGTGTGCATGTGTAAGTCAGAGGCCTCAGATTCCCCTGGAGCTGGAGTTATAGTTGTGAGCTGTCTGATGTTGGTGTTGGGGATTGACCTCAGGTCCTATGTAAGAGCAATAAGTGCTTTTAACCACTGAGCCAGATCTCTAGCTCACATCTTTGCTTTGATTGCAGATGTTTCGAGAACAGCTAGTCACATCAGTTTGTATCAGAAGTCAAAAGCACGTGGTATCTGTCTACCACAATGAAATCCCTTGGATCCTGTGTTTTATCCCACAGTTCAAAGTGCAGGCAACAGTCGTAGCTGACAACATCGATTTTCAGAAGATAGTTAAGATGTTAATCGAGGATCCCCACTTCCCAGTATGTTCTGTAACTCAAGTGCATCATTGTAAGTGTTGGAGAGGTTGAAGTGCAAGCAACTAGGCACGGCTGTGCACCCAACAAGGCTATTATTAAGAGAATACTTCTAACAGCAGGGCTCCAGCCACCGAGGGGAGAAGGAAAAACAGACCAAAACCTCCACTGCTAAGACACCTAGAATTCTTCCACTGAAAAGCAAAACCCTTTTAGAAAAGGGTTTGCTAGACATGCAAATGGAGAGGGAGAGAGAGAAAGAAGAAGAGAATAGAGAGCAGGGAGAGAGAGAGGAGGAGAAGAAGGGGAGAGAGAGAAAGAGGGGGAGAGAGAAAGACAGGGGGAAAGAGAGGGAGAGGGAGAGGAGAGGAGAGAGAGAGAAGAGAGAGAGAGAGAGAGAGAGAGAGAGAGAGAGGAAGAGATGGAGAGACTTCAAAGCAATTAAGCAATTTCACTTCCATGTGGCCTGTTTACTCTTTCCTTTCTTGCTTGTGTGTGTTATAAAAATTGTTAATAGGCTTTAGGAAGCAAATCTTGGCCTTTGTTGTTTGCATCTCAGTGTGTGTGTGTGTGTGTGTGTGTGTGTGTATGGTGTGTGTGTGTGTGTGTGTGTGTGTTTCATTTTATGGGCACTCCTCGGAAAGATTCAGAAATTCCAGGTAAATTATTATACCAGAAGAAGTCTGTCCAGTTTCCGATAAAACCAGAACTAATTTATTTATTTTTGTTGTTGTTTATACTCCAGTACCTTTGACAACACACTGCTCTGGAGATGCGTATCTTCATTCTCCCATTCTTTAGTCTGTCATCTTGTTTTTTTCTTTTGTTTTGCAATTGACAAGGAAAAAAAATCTGACACCAACCTTGGAAGGAAGATGGTAATGCATTCAAGACTTCTTTCCCCTGTCAGATGTGATAAAAATCTTGCCTAAACCATGTCCAACTTTTTCAGCAGAAAGTCCAGATGGCTTTGCAGCCTGGATAACAGACTTCACTCACTGATGCTTCTTATGGTGTCAATAGGGCAATGTCTTTCTCACGGCATAAATGCAAAACAAAAGATAGCATCTGTGGTGTAGGGAGGAGGTAGGGCACAGAGGGGTTGATGCATGTGTGAAAGAGTGTGAACAAAGGAAAACTCAGAGCTGGGGAAGAAAGCCTCTCTTAAGTGAAGATTCCATCAGGTGGGACAGTGCTTAGGTGGAACAGCCCATCAGGTGGACAGGTCCCAGTCAGGTGGACAGGTCAGGTGCAGAGGTGGACAGTGCATCAGGTGGACAGTGTATCAGGTGACAGTGCATCAGGCCAGTGCAATCAGGTGGACATCAGTGTCAGTGGACAGGTGCATCAGTCAGGTGGCACAGGTGACAGTGCATCGGGTAGACAGGTCATCAGTAGACAGTGCATCAGGTGGGAAATGGCTAAAAAGCGGCTGCAGTGGGTGAAACAGATTGTTGAAGATGGGGCCAATTTTAACTTTTTTTAGCATTGGAGATGAAGTCTGACCATTGTGATAAATTAGGCATCTTTGCGGTCTCTTTCAGTCAAGTGTTCTTCTCATGTTTCTATTCTGCTAGATTCCATTTCTAATGTGAGACGCTGGACTGCCGGAACCTATCACCAGCACAGAGTAGGTAAGGACAGAAGTCCCAGACAAAATGAGATGGCAATAGGACCTGGCAGGAGTGACATCGTGAGTCACTTCTTTACTGTCATCAGAGGAGGAGTCATTTTTAGTTTCTGCTGGACATTGCAGATGGATGAAATCATTGTAAATGAGGCTAGCAGACCTTTTGGCTTAGCCAGAGAGGTAAGTGTGTAGTATAGTCTGTTCTTCAGTGGGAGAGAAATCAAGACTCAGGCAAGGCAGCTATTCTTTAAGTAATTACTCACGAATGACCAGGGAGAGATGATTGTGGAATTGTGTTGTGCTCATGCACACCTTGCCCAGCTTCCTCCTCCTCATTGGGGTGATTGCCAGAGTGTTTGCTGCTCTTTCTTTCCTCCCAACTTCCAGGCTTTGTTGTACTCATCATTATGTTTATTAATGAAATTTCAGCCCAAGCACGTCTTTCACCGAGTCAAGATTTGCGTCTCCTGTAAAAACTCTCCCTAGTTGTCTCTCTTCAGTTATGACAGCCGGATATGCCCACAGCATCAGCCATGGTTCCCGGCTTTCATATCATTCTCCTGAGGAGATTGAAAACATCCCAGAGTCAAGGCCTCAGCCAAGAACAATTATAATAAAAAGCCTGGGAATGAGATGAGAGCATCTCTGTCTTTAAACTCATATTTCCATGCATAGCTAGAGTGGAGACTCTTTGATAAGGAGGTAAATAGCCAGCTGTTGCTGGAATGGCATATTCTTTCTTGGAGAAAACATCTGAATGTCTTTATTATGTGTGTTTGCCTGCTTGTTTGCTTATTTATCTGAGACAAGGTTTTGCTATGTAGCTCTGAGCTGGCCATAGTTATGTACTTGCTATGTAGACCAAACTGGACTCAAATTCACAGAGATGCACTTGCCTCTGCCTCTTGAGTTGGAATCAAAGGTGTGCATCACCATGCCTGAGAGCTCATCTGTTGCAACTGTTTAAACTACAGTGTCCCTGGAAAGTCAGAACAATAGTTTTTTCTGTGTAGCCTATGTTCACCTCAAACTCGCTGTTCAGTCTAGGCCTCCTTGACTTCATTTCTTCAGCTTTAGTGTCCTAAGTGCTGGGATTCCAGACACATGTCTCCATACCAGGCAATAATATCTTCCTGTTTGGGATTTTTGCTGTAAGTTTATCACAGAACTGGAACACTGACAATTGTAATTGCTGCCTGGTTGTTGGATGGGGGATGGAAAGCGTTTTAACACTGTGTAGCATTGAAGTCTAAAAATCCACAGGAGTGAAGGCCATGACATGGCATTCAAAGTGCTACAAAGGTGAGACAACTTGGTCCAGAAAGAAATGTTGCCATGCACTCATTCACATCCCAAACAGAATGTGAACTTTGGGCTTTTAAAGTCATTACCTGGCTGCATTGTCAGCAGGTGTCTGGGCTACTGAGCGGCTGCATGCAGGCCTTGGTCTCTCCACAAGCACACAACACCTAAGAACTTGACCTGGCTCTAGAACCTTGCTTTAATTTGAGATCAGCAATAACAATATATGAAGGAACTCACTAAATAGTTTTTAAGTTTTTTGAGCTATATAAATCTAAATTATGAAAAATAAATTATTTTGTTTAGTATTACAAATTATTCTTCTGCAGTATAGTCTGCAGTGTTAACTTCCTTAAAATTCCATGATGAGAGCCTTTAGTAGTATTTTATATGTGGTGTATCAATAAGCACTTAGTAAAACCATCCTCCAAGTCAGTGACTTCTTTAACCAGCATTTATTATTACTTAAGAGTCTGAAGTTGGGTTTCAGTAGAACTGAGGTAGACTAGGATTCATTAACTTGGCTTCCAACTGCGGTTGGGGGTTAATTTTACAGTACTTGTACATCTTCCTAGAATCAGCAGCTACCTAAACAACAACATTTTTTCACAGCAATGTTCAAGAATACAAGTGCATCTGCAAAAGTGAATTTCACACCCTGTGTCCTAGGGAAGGTACATGCATAACCAGCAACTTTGGGGTAGGAAATCACATTCATTCCATAGTAGAGGGAGACAAAGGATAGTTAACTGACCTACAGTTTAATTAATATTAGCAGCTTATTTAGTTAGACTGTGGAATACTGCGTAAAACCTTACTGAAAAACCAAACAGTGTTTCTTTCTTGTGTGTTGTCCATATATTGTAAGAGAGATGGCTTATGATAATATCACCAGGGGAAGTTATTTAAAAAGTCATTGACTATTGATACACTCATAATATATTTGATGCCTTTCTCAGTATCTACCAAAACAATGTGCCTAGTTATTGGGGATAATGAGGGGAAAGTCTGGTGCCTGAAGGGCTTCTGAGAGTGTTTTGGGTAGAGAAGGTCAAATAATCATAAGTGTTGGGGAGACAAGTGGAAAGGTCATCAGAGAAGTTGTTTTTTTAAGGTTTCTTGGGATTGTGAACCATCTTTCCATCTACAACTTAACTGTAAAACTCTTGGACACAATCTAGTGGTGGGAAGGAGGGCCCCTTGTTATTTGTATTCTAAGTTAAAAAGCAAAATGAGAGAAAAGTCATGACATAAGAATTTGAAATGATTGATGGTGTTTCAAATTTAGGACTTCTAACCTTGAGGGGATCCTTGGTGTTGACAGGCAATCGTTTAGGTTGTCCTTGGTTTGTGACAAGTCACTTAATGGCCCATACTTAGTTTGGACCTCTTAGATGAGCTCCTGATTCTGACTAAATTCTGATATAATGGAAGAGTCTTCAGGACACTGATTCCAGCCATCTTATCTCATTAGAACCTCCCCAGCCTGAGTCCTGTGGAGGAGGGGCAGGAAGAATAGGAGGAACCAGAGTGGTCAGGGATACCACAAGAAATAGACCACAGAATCAATTGACTGGATTTATGGGACTCGCAGAGATCAGGGAGCCTGTACGGGTCTGACTGAGGTCCTCTGGATATATGTTATGGCTGAGTAGCTTGGTGTTCTTGGGACTCCTAACAGTGGGAGTGGGGGCGGTTTGCTGACTCTTGTCTGCTCTGGGACCTTTTCCTCCTACTGAGTTGCTTCATCCAGCCTTGAGGTGATAGCATGCGCCTGGTCTTATTGTAGCTTATTTGCATGTGTTGGGTTGATGTCACTAGGAGGCTGCTCTTTTCTGAGAGGAGATGGAGGGGGCATGGGTCTGGAGGAGAGAGAGGTGGGTGAGGAGACTAGGGGAAAGGGAGGAGGGAAAACTGTAGTTGGGATGTAATATATGAGAGAAGAATTAAAAAAAAAAAAAAAAGAATCTCCTCAGCCTAGTGGCTGTCCTGTTCACTCTCAGAGAACGATCTCAGCTCTTCCTTCATAGACAAGCATACTCTTCTGCTGAGTGCTTTTAAAACTGCTGTTACTTGCACCGGAACTACACATTTCCATATCTTCCTACCCTGATTACCACCATAATCACAGACCATTCCTCCTTTACTGGCTAGCCCCGCTTCCATGAGTCTGATTCTGTTTTCCTTACTCCTTTAGGATTGTTGTGTGTATGTAACTATCTATTTTTTCTGTTTAAAGTGTGTGTGGTGTGTGTGTGTGTGTGTGTGTGTGTGTGTTGTGCCCATGGAGGCAGAAGAGGTTGTCATATCCTCTGGAAGTAGAGTTATAGATAGGTGTGAACCACCCTAATGAAGGAGCTAAGAACTGAACTCTGGTCCTCTGTAAGAGCAGTGAGGACGCTTAACTGCAAAGTCATCTCTCTGGCCTCTGTTATCTTTTCTAATATGTCATATTTCTCTATGATTTGTTTGTGTATTGATATTATTATTTGCTTTCTGTGATGGCAATTTTTGATTTCCAATTTTATTGGATTAAGAAAATACCTAGAGGGGCTGAGGACACAACACTATACTAGAGTGCTTTCCTAGCATGCTCGAAGCCCTGGGTTGATTTCTGAGCAATGCATAAATCCTAAGCTGTGAGTTCTCTGACCCATAACTGCCTACTAGACTGCTTAGTGACATTGTGTAGACAGTGACCCTTCTCCGAAGGAGTTCCCTTGGCTGCTGTTGTAAGCCTCTTGCAGTAGTTTCCTTTCCTTTGCTCTGATAAAATATCCAACAAAAGCAACACAAGGAATGAAGGGTTTGTTTAGTTCGTACTTTAGGGGACAGCAGGGAAGGGTGACAGCAGAAGCATGCAGCAGCTGGTCACACCGTGTCTCCTCTCAGGAAGAAGAGAGAGATTTGCTGGTGCTCAATTCGCTTATGCACTCTGGGATGTCAGCTCAGGGAATGGTGCCACTTGCATTGGGGTGAGTCTTCCTAGAAACACCCTAATAGACATGCCCAGAGGTTCGCTGCTTGGTGATTCTGTCAAGGTGACTGTCAGCATTAGCCACTGAAGACTCTTAACAGAGTCTCACTCTACCAGGGACTTCACTGGGTGCAAACCTGCCTGGGTGTTTTCAAGTGCAGCCTGTGTGTGCTACTGCACCTGCTGGGTCTCTCCTTTTCTTTCCTTGCCCTGCAATTACTAAACCCTAGGTGCTGTTGCACCCAAGAGGAGACCACATGACAGCAAGGGCAGAGGATGCAGGCACAAGCCAGGAGACAGAAAGAATCTCCCCCAGGGATACAGTCCAAACCCTCAGTGGCTTTCCAAGTGAATTTCCAAGAACCCTTGGGGTCTCTGCTTCCCAGAACCCAGATTACAGTTACATACCACCATACTAGGTTTTTATTTTATTTTATTTTTTATTTTTGCACTTTTATTAAGCTTTCATGCATCTTTACACAATATAAAGTATTTTGTATATCTAACTTCATGTATAGGATCACATGCTATAACTTTTAAAAAAGTTTACCTTATATCCCATACAAAATGGACAGCCCTAAAGCATATACATACAAGTGATGTTAAAAAGACCAGGCAAAAAAGTTTTATGTATTTAGACACACACACACACACACACACACACACACATTTCATACCTAGCTTTTGATGTGGTTCTGAGGATGGACCTTAGGCCATGTTTGTACCCTAAGTACTTTACAACTGACCTATCTCCCTAGCCCATAATATTATATAGTTTTACGTAATTTGTGATAATGTTTATGGAATTGATAACAATAATTGGTAATAAAATAGGATAGTTATATGTATTATGAAAATTATTTTGCAATGTATTAATTATTTCTAATAGTTTCAGTTTAATACATTAGACTGTTATTGGTTTTGTTTGTGGCTCCTCTGTGATGAGAGAGGATATGCCACTTGTCACCTGCCTTCACTGGGTGCCATTCCCTGAGGAGGTAAATTGCAATACCAAGGAGCCAGAGGTACTTTTCCCTGACACTGTCACCAAGTGAGTAGAGGCTTAGTTCTACTCTGACTCACTGTCCCAGGTCACCCTGTGATGCCAAGCAACTCGGTGACACATTTGAATTACCTCCTCCACACCCACAACCGAGGGCTTAGGTAAGCTGATCCCTAGAACAAGGGCCTGTGGAGCTCTCACTTTCCCTTCCCTCTCAGCCATTCTCTGCACTGATGGAGGAATGTCTTTTTGTATGCTATGAAAATGTGTTGCTCTGATTGGTTGATAAATAAATGCTGATTGGCCAGTAGCCAGGCAGGAAGTATAGGTGGGATAAGCAGACAAGGAGAATTTCTGGAAGAGGAGGCTGAGTGAGGAGACTCCAGCCCGCTGTCCAGGGAAAGCATGTAATGGCACACAGGTAAAGCCACGGAACAATGTGGTGACATATAGATTTAACAGAAATGTGCTGAGTTTAAGTGTAAGAGCTAGTCAGTAGTAAGCCTGAGCTAATGACTGAGCAGTTTTAATTAATATTAGCCTCTGTGTGTTTACTTGTGTCTGAGTAGATGCAGACCAGGCGGGACACAGAAAATCTTCCGACTACACTGCAGTTCCCTCAGGAGTCTCTGTAGGAGGAATGATCAAACCTGTTGAAAGTGGCTCACATGCCAGGAGAAGGCTCTTTTACATCCCCTCATTTTTCCTATAGTAGTGGCCACTGTTGTCCCTCCTCATGTCTCATTCTGTGGTCACAACTGTTCCTGCTACTCACTGGACTGACACTGTGAAATTCTAAGCCCTGAGCCCTGGCCCCTCCTAGTGCTGGGATTCCTTCCCTGACATTAGCTCAGCTCTGCTGAGTCCCTTAGGTTCTGCCATGGGCGGAATGAATCTCTTCTGTTTATTAATTCTTGATGTGCACTCCTATAATCAACAATAGCTTTCTTACATTATCCATCACCCACTATAACTTGTTCACTCATTCATTCAATATTTACTGAATACATAATCAAAATATTTTTAGGTGCTTCCCTGAGGACAAAAAGTGTGTTTCCTTCATTTACAGATTCCCAGTGCCTTAAGAGGCACTCCGTAAATATTTATTGAAAGAACTTGGAGTTGAAGTCATAACACACTGGTATGAGTCGACTTTGTTGTGTGCTGTATGTCTGGATTTAGGCAATCATTTCATTTTTGAGGGTTGTTTTTTATCATACATAAAAGTATATAATGAGGCTAGGGAGATGGCTCAGTCAGTAAAATGACTGCCGAATAAGCACAAGGGCCTGATTTGATCCCCAGAACCTGTGGAGAATATGGCAGGCATGGTGCTGCATGCTGTAATCTCAGGTCTGGGATATGGAGACAGCGGACCCAGGGAGCTTACTAGCCAGTCAGTCTAGCCTACTTGGTGAGTTCTGGGCCAGAGATAACCCTGCTTCAAGACAAAAATCAAACAAAACAAAACAGTAGACTGCCTGAGGAATGGCATCCAACATAGCCTTCTAGCCTCCACGTGTATATGTACACATGTGTACCCCCGCGCGCTCGCACGCGCGCACACACACACACACACACACACACACACACACACACACATACACACACACACACTCATGTAACTCCAGCATTTCCACATTGATGCAGTCACTGTATTAAAAGGAGCAAAGTGTAAGCTAGGTACTTAGACACGGAAGCAGGGATGCACTGTAAATGTTATGAGTATTGATAGGGCTTCTGGGTCAGTGCTCATGGAGATGATTGCTCTGCAAAGTCCTTAGTCTACCTCATTTCCAGGCCAGTGTGTCATCTCCTATTTAAAATCACTGGATCTAGGGCTGGGGAGATGGCTCAGCAGTTAGCAGCATGCACTGCTTTTTGAAGAGGACCCAAGTTCAGATTTCCAGCACCTACATTAGGCAGCTCACAGCCACCTGTAATTCCACCTCCAGGGGATCTGTTTAGCATGAATCTTAACAGTTCTTATTAATAAAAAACAAACCCAAAGCCAGGTATTGGGGTCAACGCTGGAAGATCAGAGAAGCAGAACAAGCCACAGCCACCTCGCCTTACTAATTCCTCAGCTGATCCTGTTTCCTCAGACTGGAAGCCTCTGAGTCCTTACCCAAATGGATCTCAGCTGAACTGCTTCTCAAAGCCTGAAAGCTTAACCAGGCTCTAGTTCCTTTCTGCTTCCTGCCATCACTTCCTGGGATTAAAGGTGTGAGTCACCATGCCTGGATGTTTCCAGTGTGGCTTTGAACTCACAGAGATCCAGATGGATCTCTGCCTCTGGAATGCTAGGATTAAAGGTGTGTGCTACCACTGCCTAACCTCTATGTTTAATATTATGGCTGTTCTGTTTCTCTGACCCCCAAATAAGTTTATTGGGGTGCACAATATATCAATCACAGATCTGATGCCTTCTTTTGGGCTTTGATGGCTACCCAAATGTACATACACTTATAAACATATACATAAATAAAAATAAAAAAAAATTTAAAAACTACTGGACCTAAGCCACAGGGCCTGAATACTAAGAGATACCTAGTGCTTGTTAGAAAGCCTACTCCTCTTGGTAAAACAGTGAGAGATTATGGAGGTCCTCTTTGTCACTTTGGTATCTGTATTATGTATGACCTTACTGCACAAAGGCTGTATAATCCAGAAAAGTTTTAGACACCATATGTACATATTTTAAAGATAAAGATGAAGGAGCTGAATAGTCTGGTTGCATTCAAATTAAAATATAGAAATACAGAAGTGACAACTTTTGAATGTCCATAGACATGAAAAAAGATGAAGTAGTCAAGTAAGAGTTATTAACTCTGTCTGCTGCCAACAGAGGGTAACAGCTGTCTTTCACATAGGATGCACCGGACCCGAACAGACGGAGTGAAGAATCATAACTGACAGCAAGTAGAAGAACTTCAGTGTGCTATGAAGTGAAAAGTAGAGTAACAATACAGAACACAGAATGTCAACGTCCAGCACAAAATCTTTAAGAAAAAATTAACCTTTTGTGGACAATCTTTGATCCCCTCCCCCTCTCGCCCCTTCCTCCCTTCTCCTTTTCCTCCTTTCCTTCATCCTCAGGGTTCATTAGACTTGCTGATTAAATACTTGGGTGACTAATTAGAGTCTAGAGTATCAGGCAAATCATTACAGCACTCCTTGAGGTTTATTTCCCGTCACTGAATTTTATGCTGACAGCTCTGGTATAATCTTGCCAGGTATCCAATTTGTGAAACAGACTCCATTTTAGAGAAATTCTAGTCCACAGCCAGATTGAGTGGAACACGCAGAGACTCCCCTGTACCCTCTGTTCCTCCACACATTTCCCACTATCAGTGTCCTGCACCAGGATGGATAAGGCTGTGCTCCAGTCACCTCCCAAAAACGCATCGTTTATGTTAGGTTCCCTCTCTGCACTGTGCATGATATACAATGTCTGGACAAGCGTTGAGCGTACAGCATCACACAGAGATGTTCTGATTCCTAAAAACCCTCTGTGCTTCACCTGTTCTCTCCTCCTGCAACCTAACCTCTGCCAACCAGCTGTCTTTCACCCATCTCCATAGTCTGTCTTTTGAAGACACTAGCATAGGTGGAACCTTTCCATGTTGGCTTCTTACTGCTTAGTAATATGCATTTGCGTTCCTTCCATGTCTTTTTTTAGGGCTTGATAGCTGATATTCTTTTAGTGGTGAGTCATATTTCATTGTCTGCATGTACTACAGTTTATTTATTCCTTTGCCCATTAAAGAAAAAATCTTGTTTCCAGATTTGGTGATTATAAATAAAGCTAGTATAAGCACTTGTGTGCAGGAATTTATGTGGGCATAACTTTTTCAACTCCTTTGGGTAAGCAGGAAGGTTGTTGAGTCCTATGGTAAGAATATGTATAGTTTTGTAGGAATCTGCCATACTGTCTTCCACAGTGCTGAATCATTTTTTTTTTATTTCTACCAGTAACAGGTGAAGCCTCTTTTCTTCACATCTTCCTTAGCATTTGGTGTTTGCCAGTGTTCTAGAATTTAGCACTCTAATGGATGTGTGGTGGTATTTCAGTGTGTGCGTGTGTGTTGTGTGTGTGTGTGTGTGTGTGTGTGTGTGTGTGTGTGCTCACACACATCCATGAAGGTATTATCCATATGCATTTGAGTGTGCAGGTGCATGCACATATGTGCACAAGTATATGCAGAAGGCAGAGGTCAGCCTCAGCTGTAGTTCCTCAGACACTGTCTATCTTTTCTTTGGGGAGAGGCAAGATCTCTTGCTGTGGTGGTTTGAAAGAAAATAGCCCCCAAAGGGAGTGGCACTATGAGGAGGTGTGGCCTTGTTGGAGGAGGTATGTCACTGTGGGGTGGGCTTTGAGGTCTCTTACATGCTCAAGTTATGCCCAGTATGTCAGATTCCTTCCTGTTGCCTGCAGATCAAGATATAGAATTCTCAGCTCCTTCTCCAGCACCATGTCTATCTGCATGCTGTCATGTCCCACCATGATGGTATTGGACTGAACCTCTGAACTGTAAACCGACCACCCAATTAAATGTTTTCCTTTATAAGAGTTGTCATGGTCATGGTGTGTCTTCACAGCAATAGAAGCCCTAAGACATTCACTGAGCTGCCAAGTAGACTAAGCTGACTGACCAGCCAGCCCAGGGGTCTACCTGTCTCTGCTTCTCCAGGGGTTCTAAATGAAGTCCACCATGCCTGGCTTTTTTATGTGAGTTCTGGGGATGGAACTCAGATCTTTCAGCAATTTTTTACCCACTGATCCATCCCCTCATTGTTGTCTGAATTTGCTTTCTGAGTAACTAATTTGCAATTGGATGATATAGATCTGTGGGTGATGCTCAGGGTGTGAAGCCCCTGAACTGCAAAGGAATCTTTTATTTTCTGAGAGAGTTGGATAGACAGCACAGATGATATTCTTCTCTAACATTCTTTTCCTCAGCTGTCAAGAAGCTTCCGGATGTTTCTCAGGACGCACAGATGAGTTGGTAATGACAAGAATCAAATTCTATCAGAGATGTGACAGGTTTCCTTTTGGGGGAAAAACAAGCTGTGAACTTTTTTTTTTCTGTAAAATTAGGTTCTTTTTCTTTTCCTCTTGAGATGTGGTCATATGTAGCTGAGGGTGACCTTGCTTCTGTTACTCTGACACTTACCACTCGAGTGTTGGGTGACAGGTGTGTGCCACTACACCCAGTTTCTGTGGTTCTAGGGATTGAGCCAGAGCTTCCTGAATCCTCCCAGCCTAGCCAAATCCCCAGCCACAGAACCAGGTTCTTCAGCTGATATTTAAACTATGCCAGGTTCATTGTTTATTGCAAACAATATACATAGTTCAGTGTGCTGGGTTGCAAGTATTTGCACTTGAGGAATGATATTTGGGATGTTTCTGAGGTTGGGTCTTGGGAGCTCAGAGCTCTGTACTCTGTGGTGGTCATTAAATGTTTGCTGTCACTTTGGAGGTTTCAAATTCTCTGTAAGTGATAAGGAAACTGTGCCAGTTGTAACCAATGTGGTTTCAAGTATTCGGTGTTGTTTTGGCTCAGTGTGTACAGTTCTTGTCCTATGTATAACCACAGTCAGTCACTAGGAATGGTTTTCCTTAGCTGGACCTATACTATCCCTGATTCCTAAAATGTGCCTAGTACATCAACAAGACCTAAGGCTATCCCACCCTAGAATTCCAGGATTTGTGGATGGTTGTGAGGAATGAAATGGCAAAAGCACCTTCCATTAGCAGCATCATTTCTGATTGAGACAGAGAAGTTTGAAAAGTCTGTGACATCAGAAGCAATGTCCATCATCCAACAACAGGCATCTTAAATTACATGTGGACATCTCTTTCCTTGTCGAATGGCTTGAGGCTGTTGTATGCAGAGCCCAGTCTTGAACAAGTTGCACTTGGAAGGCAGCCTGGAGTTTTCCTGGGCAGGAAGGGATCTTTGTATGTCTGGGTCTGTCTTCCTTTCAGAGATACCCTTTACACGGCCTTTCTGCTGGGATGCACACTCTTCCTCTCATCTGCAGATATGTGAATTCCAACGCTGGTCTGGCCTCTTTCTGCTGGCCTTTGTAATGCCAGCCCCTTTTGTCTCCAGTATCTAGTTTATTTAATCCTATTGTTTCTGTTTTCCCCATTATTTACTATGTGCTCTTGACTTACTCTTGTCTCTCAGGCCCCACTTTAATGTGGTTCTTAGTCCTTGATTTCACTGAAGTCTTTGCAATTCCCCATCCATCCATCCATCCATCCATCCATCCATCCATCCATCCATCACCCATCCATTTAATGGGAATTTATCTTGGACAAAGCAGTATGCAAGGTAAAAAATTCAGATATGGTTTAGTTATCACGCAGGGTAGGAAACTCGAAGATGTTCACATTTACACAACAAAATGGCTTTTGATTCGTTCAATGCTTTGTGATGAGAAACTCCCAGATGCTGACATTTACCAGCTCCAGATAAGCAGCCTCAAACAGCGCACCATCTGCATTAGAGGTTAAAACTCCTGATAAACCACAGAATGATTAGGGTCAATGAGAAAAGAACCTTCTTTCCTATTCCATCTGTGTGCACATATGGAATGACTCTTAATAACTTTCCTTGACTGAGAAAAGAACTAATGAAACTCAGACTGCAAACTCTACAGGCTGGAGGAATAAAACAATCTGCTATTAACTTGACCAGGAAGTAACTTCTGCAGAACCTACTCCATGCCGGGCACTATTCCAGGCACAGGGATGTTACACTGCCAGATCTGGGACTTGTCCTCTTGGTATTTATACATGGATAAGTTGTTCAGGATAGATAGAACTGGAAAGGGTAGGATGAAAAATGAGAGTGAAGGGAGGCTGGCTCCTCCTTGCTACAGGTAAGTGTTTGACTCCAACTCTACCCCCTTTCTCCTCTATGTCTCTTTGTGGAGGAAGTGCATAAGGAAAAGAGACAGGGGTACAAGCATAATGAATTGTTTTTATATAAAACTATTTAGATAAAACACATTCCTTGAATAAAATAAATTGAGGCTAGTGTTGGAAGTTATTTAGTATTAATTATACAATATTGATCATAATTTTACCCAGAAGATTGGAAATTTCATATATTTCAAACAAATAATAAAAATGATGAGTGTTTTGGGGTCTATTAGGGCTTAGTTATTCAAAAGGTATTGGCAAGGGTTTACCAACAATCCAGATATGGCTACAAGCAGATGAAAAGTAAAATAACCATAATCTCCCAGAGTGAGCAGCAGCGGTGTGAAAGGGATGTGTGTGTGTTGAAATGGACATCTGGATAAGAGTCCAAGCATGGTCTTATACAGCCATGTGATCTCAAGCAGGTAACATGGGCATTCTAATGTCACCCAGTCAAAGAGAAACATAGGAGTTTTCCCCAGCAGATAGTTGTACTCTCTTGAGGGCAGAGAACTAAGGCAAAGAGATACATGAGAGCCTTTTGCAGCAGAGAGTGATGTCTGGCCACAGGGCAGTGCAGTGGGTTCCTACCAGACAGACTCAGTACAAATGCTGGATGCCTATACTAGGCATTTGTTCTGTGGCTGATGGTAAGACTTTTCTTTCTGGTGCTTTGGAGTTCAGGGGGCATCATTTGGACTGGGGCGGGGTAAGCCTCCTTTCAAGGCATCTTGGGGCAGCAGAAGTGCCTTGGAAATGCACCAGTTGGGATGCTATTGCTTCAGATACTCCCTGAAGAATCTGTTAAGACCCAAGAAAATTCTAGGCAATGAACAACAACAAAAAAGAACATCTAGAGATTTTGCTTCTCAGTAGTAGGTTTTTCAGGTATCTGAGCACCTCCAGAGTTCAGACACACAGACTTCAGTGAGGATGTGAAATGGCTTGCGTCACCTTGCCATGGAGACCGCCCCTAAGACAGACAAAGACATGGAGGGAGGAAAAGAACCCTTGCTGGTCCATCTGCCTTCCTCCATGGAGCTGGCCTTTCCCTTCTTCTGACAGCTCTTTGGTTCTTGTCACCACAGTCAGGGACTTTTTCTTTCTCAGCATGGTGTGCCAAGTCGGGTCTGCACCCTGAGATGATGGAAGTGCAGTTAAATGAAGCTCTTTTTGAAACCAATGGGCTGGATCTTAAGCCTTCCTGAGAATTTAAGTGTAATTAAGAAACTGGAAGAAATGATTGAGTCTCTGTCCTAATCCCCTGAGAGTTTCTGTACTCACTCGAGTGAGCAGCCTTAATCCTCCATGGTACTGCGACCTCTGGATGGGATTCTTAATTACCAGAATCTAATTTCCCTTCATGGGCACTACCTGAGTAGTGTCTGTCGCTCAAGTAAACTCATGTGAAAATAAAGTATTAAAATCAATAATTTGACTTTGAGGTGAGATGGAACAGAAAAAATAACTTTCCAGTTTGGCCTGGTCCTCAATTCCCAGGCAGCTAGCTTTTGTCTCTGCAAGTGGTGGCTGGCTTGTGAATCCTAGTATCACAGCAGTGTCTACACCTGGGGTGGCATACAGGCGATCTAGCTATGTGAGCACTCACTGGAGATGTAGGGTTGAATACAGCTTCTGTGGGGATGTGGTGGGCTATGTGTTCGACTCTATACTTCATGAGAAGAAAAGCAGCAACACTGGTTGTATCAATACTGAACCCAATGCCCACCCATGCTCTGAGTCAGGGAGAGCATTGGCTAGCTTTGAGGTTGGCCACTTGACCACAGCAGGTCGATTAAGCTTCTATGATCGCAATTCTTGTTTCTCCTAAACATGTTTCAGAGCTCACCTAAGACCCACCGTTTCTCTTCTGACTACTTACTTCTCTAGGGGTCATGAAAACAGCTAAGTTTATCAGTTGTTTATTATTACCATCAGCACCAATGCCACTATCCATCATAGCTCCCTATGATGTCAGGAGAAACAAAATACAAAGCTGAGCACAGGAAGCTCACCTTGCCCCAGCAGTACAGTATGGTGCCTACCCTGCCTGGTCGGAAGGAAGTGGGGAACCACAGCCACTTGCCGGCACCATCCAACATTGTGTAATCCTCCAAGTTAATTGTCACAATAACCCTTCAAAGCAGCCACTTTGGCTTTTCCTATTTACAGAACAGGGAAGAAGCAGAGAGGCGAGTAACTTGCCAAGACATCTGAGGATGATGGTGGCAGTCAGGGTTTAAAACCCATGCAGACAAGTCTTCCTCTTTCCCCTTTATTTTTCTACAGAGTAGAGTTGATATAATAGGTAGCTCCTACTGAAACTCTCCCATCAAGCATGCTGCACAACAACATCACAGGCAAGCCAGTTCTGTCCGTCATCCCCAGGCTGGATTCCTCCTCCTTGACCACTGCTGTGTGTGTGCCCTGTAGTATCTTTACTGTACCTGTTTAGCTATCTTCCTATAGATGATGGAGGGGAGAATGAAAATAGCAGGGTTGCAGGAAAGAGAGCGTAGAAAGACAGGATCTTGAGATGTTTTAGTCATTTTATTTGAACAAAGGGTGGAATTCCATGTAGAATTCTCCAACTGGTAAAGGTGGGGATGATTCTTCTACATGTTTAAAGTTGAAATGTTTTATCTATCTATCTATCTATCTATCTATCTATCTATCTATCATCTATCCATCCATCCATCCATCCATCCATCCATCCATCCATCCATCCATCCATCCATCCATCTATCTATCTATCTATCTATCTATCTATCTATCTATCTATCTATCTATCTATCTATCTATCTATCATCTATCTATGTTTGCTTGTCTATCTATCCACCTGTCTGTCTGTCTGTCTGTTGTCTGTCATCTCTCTCTCTCTCTCTCTCTCTCTCTTCTCTCTCTCTCTCTCTCTCATCGTGTGTGTGTGTGTGTGTGTGTGTGTGTGTGTGTATTTGTGTGTGTGTTTGATGTGTGTATATGGGCATGTGAACCACATGCATGGTGGACAGAGGACAACTTATAAGGAATCAGGTCTCTCCTTCAACCACATGGGTACTAGGGACTGAACTCAGGTTAGTCAGTCATGGCAGCAAACCCATTTACCCACTGAGCAATCTCATCAGCCCCCATTCTTATAGTTCTTGCATGACCGTTTGAGTGTCAAGCATTGGACAATGTAAAGGGAAATGGACTTGTACAGGTGACTTTCAGTTGCCTACTTATGCAGGGTAGCTCCTCCCACCCCAGGTGGGACAGTTTTTTGGGAGAAGGACAAGGGGTACCAACCTCCTGTGCTTCAGTGCCAGCTTAGGACAGGAGTCTGAGCCTCTGAGGGATAACTGCTTTGATCCTTATTTCCCAACTCCTTTCTTCTTGTCCCCCACAGCACACCCTACTGTCAGGGATGGGCCCTAATATAGACATGCAGAACATTTCCAGGATCTTTGTTGGGGACTCAACAGTGGGTATCAAGATAGAAGTATAACTGCCTGCCACAAATTGTGTTACTCTACCCAGGTGTGGTGACTCATGCTTGTCATTCCAGCACCTGGGAAGCTGAGCCAGGAAGATTGTCACAAAATTGAGGAAACCCAGGACTTCCAAGTGAGAGAGACCCTGTCTCAAAACCACCACCGCCACCGCCACTACCACCACCCCCATCAGAAAGTGTGACCAAACTTATGAATTATCATCCCTCTTAAGGGTGAATGGATCTTTACAGAACTGCCCTTGCTAGCCCTGTCATCACCGTGACCCACTGGCTCCTGTGATGACAGGAACATAAGCAGTTAAGCCTGGTCAGAGGGTTTGGTTGCTTGCTTTGCCTGGCAAGAAGGGAGGTGGGGGAACTTTAGCCACATGCACAGACTGCTACCAGCCAGTCAATCAGAGGAGCCTTCAGAGCCGAGGCCATACTTCTATTATGCAAAGCTTTCACAAAAATGTGCTTGCCACTTAACTTTCTGTCTGAGATTGTAGATATCCCTAAAATGCTCATGGCTATCATGTGCCTCCCAACACATCTCTCCCGCCAACTGGCAGCGCTAAAGATCCATAATGTGTCTTTTGCTCACTGGTAATATTTTTGAAATTCACTATGTCTGAAAAGCAGTCATCTGGAACATTCTGCAGGGCAATTTCTAGTCTCAGCTCTTGATGAAGGAAGGAAAGGCGGTGCGTGGAAATCAAATTATATGTTGATGAGAGCGCTCAGGCTCAGGAGCCTTTCATACTTAGGCACTGGCTGACTTTGGGTTCTGTATTCCTCGAGTGCCAGGAGCCTGTCATGCTTAGGTGCTGGCTCACTTGGGGTTTTGTATTCCTGACCCACCTGACATTTTAAATTCTCAAATTTAGGTCTCCTCCTTCTTTGGTCTAGGAACCATTATGGCCTTCATGAAGATCACTGTGTGGCACAGTCAGTAATCTTGCTAGTGCTATACTTTTGAGCTAGCACCCCAAATAAGATTCCTTGAGAAACCAAGAAGTGAGGAAATTTCTCCCCATCTCCTCATCCCACATCTACCATCCTTGGTTGTCTTTTTGCTCCATCCTTGCAAAGGAAGCATGGTAGTCCCAGCTGTTGACATAAGAGGCCCCGGATGAAGTACTGTGTGGTGAGAAAATTCAGGTAACAGACTGGGCCCTTGACTGAGCAGACACCCCTGTACATCATCTAATTCTAGCAATAGGTCTTCCTCCTCCAGAACCCAGTATTCTTTAAAATATTTGATTATAATCTATTTATTTATTGCCTGTGCATACGTGTGTGCCACGGCATATGTGTGGAAGTCAGAGGACAATCTGTGGCACCTGTTGTTTTTTTTCCATGATGTTTGATATGAGCATCAAACTCAGGTTGTCAAGCTTGTGCTTTTCCATGCTGAGTCTTCCTGCTCTCCTGAACCAGCTTTCTAAACAGAGCCCTTCCTCCATGGCCACACCTGGCACACATCTCTGCCCTGCCTTGTTTCCTGCCTTGTTCCTTCTTCCTCTTGTGATGGGGCTTCCTGCTTGCCCTTGCTTCTGTCCTGATGTGACTGGCTATTCACCTCTCTGAGCTGTTCACTCAAGGTCTCATAGTTGGTGTCTGAAACCACAACTGTGGATGGTATAGACTTTAGGAAACTCTTCTCCAAGAGTGAAGGGCATCTACCACACCTAGGCAAGAAAACCCCTCTGAGGACATCTCTGTCAAGCCACGAACATGAAGCAGAGACACACTCCAGGATGGGAGGAGGGTTCAGCATGTCTCCAGGAGTCAACACTTCCTGAGAGAGCTCTCTGTCTGGTTTGCCCTGAATTTGGTGGCTGGGTCAACTTCAGGACCTTTCTTGCTCTTGAATATTTTACCATCAGCATAAAAATATTGTAGGATCCATTAGATAGACAGAAGACTGGGTGTGGTTATGAACATCTGTCATTCCAGCACTAGGAGGTCTGGGGGGTTCAAGACCATCCTCAACTGCATAGTGAGTTTAAGGGAAGCCTAAGCTACATATGACTGTCTTAAAACTTTAAAAACAAAACATTGGAGAGAGAGAGAGAGAGAGAGAGAGAGAGAGAGAGAGAGAGAGAGAGAGAGAGAGAGAGATCCACCAAAGCAAGGCAAAAGAAGGAGAGACTCTGATTTTGTAGGAAGGTCGACTTTTGGTTCTTGTTATTATATTGTCATCATTCTTGTATGTCCTCATTGCCCCAGAGTCTCCGTGAGGACACAGGGTATAGTGGCCAGTCATGGTGGCACACACCTAGAATCCCAGCACTTGAGAGACTGAGGCAGAAGGATGGTAAATTCAAAGCTAGCCCGGGTTCTATGGTAGCTCAGGCTGGCCTTGAATATCCAATGAGATCCTGTCCCTCAAATGTAAAATGCACTATATCCATATACATGTATGAAATTAATGAAAGAAAATTTCCTATAAAAGTTATTAAAAAGAAAACAAAAAGAAAGTCTTTGGTTGGGATCTCTGTTTTGAACCCCAAGGCACCCTCTCTTTCTAACTTTCTAGGGTGTTGGGCAAGGGGCGAGGAAGCCATGAGCGATTTGAATGGGTCACTCCTCCAAGGGGTGCGGTGCTCAAAGGGAGAGGCCAGGGGCAGGTCAGTGAATGTAGTCTAGCCTGGGGCAGAACACATTCCAGTGGTAAGGAGGAGGTTTGCAGGGGGCTCTCCTACCAGGGTTGGCTTCTGCTCTCACTGAGTGCTGCTCACCTCAGCCTGGGGCACCCGACACGGCTGAGCCGGTGCAAAGCATTGCATGCAGTTTTTCCCCTCCCTCCCCTGCCCCCGCAAGGCTGGCGTTTCTCAAGTCTCCCAGCAAGCTATACATCATGAAATATTGATACGGTTCCACTAGACTGCTGCACCTGACATTTGATTTATAGCTTTAGGTGTTCTTTTTTAATTCTAAACAGTCAATGAAGGATCAAAGGAAATGTCATATTTGCAGTGTTCAAGCTCATAGTGGGCGCTCTGAAGCCAGAGAGGGAGCCACCCTAGGTAACTTGGTGCCAACCACGTCTTCCCTGGCCCTCCATGGGTGGGGCTACTAGGGACTCAGCGCTGCCTTAGGTAGGTGGAGACAACACTCCCTCTACGCCCCAACATTTCAAATATTTGTCACATTAAATATCAACCTCTAGAATATTGCCTTCGTTTAAGCTTTTCACATTCCAATGATTTTTTATTATTTCCATCGACCAAAATAAATGAAGAAAATGTTTTTAGACTACATTTGAAAGCATGTAAAAATCAATAACTGGATTTTAAAAGATTTGAAATGTCTTGAATACATTCATTTTCAAACATTTTCCCTCTGATCTTTAAAATAGCTTTTCTTGGAGCATAACATTTTTTTTTTTGAAAAGTCAAATATGGAGCATTAAGGGTATAATTACCATTTTAATTATAACTCAATCATCCTATCTGTTTTGCATAGAAATTAAAGCTTTTATGTAGGATTTTGGGCACTCACAAATGTTCAGGAGCAATTAATGTTAAAAGTTTAATTTTTTTTTACACCGGGTATGAACTTGGCAATTCTTCATTTCCTCCTCAGCTGGAAAGACAAGGATGCGTCTATTTGTTATTTGATTTCTAAACTGGAGTCATTTCATTTTTGAGTTTGTTCATGTATTTAAGAAATCCAGTGTGGCACTGGGGAGATTTCACAATGGGTAAGAGTGCTTGCTGCACAAGAATAAAGACCTGGGTTCAAATCGCAAGAATTCACGAAAAAGCTAGGTACAGCTGTTAGACCAGTCACAGTAACTCTTGTTAAAAACCGGTGCTGGGCACCAGTGACCAAATCATCTCCTTATGCAACCCTGCTAGGTAAGGCAAGCTCAGATTCTCTGACCCCGAGTAATTTGGGCTCCCATGCGCCATGTGTTGTTGACTCCCATGGGAGGCCTTACCCTTTCTGAGGAGTGGATGGGGGAGTAGAAAGGAGGTGGGGGAGTGAACAGGAGGAGAGAGGGAGGGGAAACTGTGGTTGGTATGTAAATTCAATTTTAAAAAATTAATTAAAAAAAGACTAAAAAAAAAAAAAAAAAAAAAAAAAAAGGAAGCAGAAAGTGATGAATGGTGGTGCTGAGCCTGTGAGCCTGACTTCTCCGTTTTAGTCTGAACCTCGTGCTCGTGGACCGATGCCACTCACATTTATGGTGGTCTTTTTACCTCAACTTAATCTAGAAACTGCCCCACAGCTGTGTCTGGGCATTTGTCTCCTAGGTAATTCTAGGCCCTGTCAAGTTGACAGCCAATATCAACTACCACAGCAGCGTGTGTGTGTGTGTGTGTGTGTGTGTGTGTGTGTGTGTGTGTGTGTGTGTAAATGTGTGCCATCACTCATGGAGGCCAGAAGAGGGCGTCAGATCCCTGGAGCTGGAGTTATAGGCAATTGTGAGCCACCTGCCATAGATGCTGAGAACCAAACTATGGTCTTAGCCACTGACCTCTCTCTGTACACAGCTCCCATACTGTCTTTAATAATTATTGTTATATCAAGAAATCCATACTCCATAAAATGTTTAAACTTCAAAAGGTGAAATGTAAAAATAAATAAATAAAAAAAAACGTGCTGGGGGAGGGGTGGGAAAATAAGAGAATTGCTGGGACCTGATGATTGACAGACTAACTCCAGGTTTAATAAGAGATCTTATGTCTACAGAATAAGGCCAAGAAAGATAGAAGACATCCAATATTTTCTTCTGGCCTCCTGTATGGAAAGGTGCATGGCTATATGACCACATTCCCATGTGTGCATATACACCGCCCATCCACATAAAATAAATAAATAAGAAACATAAGCATAGTGTCCAAAGAAGTGGCTCAGACACTGGGTGGCTAGAATCTGAGTCCTGTCTGCAACCTTGACCCAGTTACTTAGACCTCAGTTTCTTAAGTCGCGTAAAATAGACTCATAGCCATCCATGTCCTGTATAAGTGATGTGATGTGGTGAGTGGACATGTGGGAGATGCTGGGCAGTGTTTGGTTCTGGTATATATCTGGCCCTCACCTTGTGAGCTGTATGAAATCTCTATGACTGTGTGATCTGAAGCAATCCCAGTTAGTCGGGCAGCTGTTGATTTTCCTCCTACCCTGAAAGGATTGTTTCAAACATGGCAGTACCTGTACCTTTGTATTCAGGTTATGTGAAGCTGTTCTTACTGAATCATGAAACAGTACAAACCCTTGTATGTCTCATAGGCACATGACATCGTAATCCTTTTCTTCTCGATCCCCTGTCTAGTGTACATACACGGTTTATCCAGTTAACAAGGGCTTGCTTCAAAAGTGCCCATTTTGCATTAATGAAAATGCCATTTGGCTAAAACTCAAACTAGATTGTCATTGAATTTAGGTCCTGAAAATGAAATACTGAAATGATAGATTTTTTCCCCCATCATTCTGCTGCAGATGAATAATGTGCTTGTTCTGAAGCACAAGGTTGCAGTTTCGTGTGTGTGCCTGTGTATGCATGTGCACACTGGTGTGCAAAATGCAGCCTCGCCATTTTTCTCCCAGTTAACCCCCCAGTCTAAGATCTGGTCCATTTCCTCTTGAGCTGCTGCTGCTGCAGCTGGAAGGGAAAAGTCATTTTTATGAGCATTGCCGTGGCAAAATAAAATAATTCCATTTTTATAAAGGCTGTTGAATAGGCTCCTTCCCCCCTCCCCAGCATTTTTTTTGCTGACTACTTATTTCTGTTTTATTTTTTATTTTTGCCAATTTTTATGCTTCTGATTTCTCTTTCTTGTGCTTAACATCTTATTTTTCTACTCTATTAGGGAAAATGACAATGGAGGCAGGCAGACATAATTTAAAGATAATTATTATATCACATCCTCTATACCTTGAGTCAGATAACGTTGCTGAGAGTTAATCACTAAATATCAGTTACACAATCAAGCATAATCCTAAACATAATTACATAATTACCAAGAACCTGATATGCATAGGCGATTGGCTTTGTAAGAGATTGTGTGGCCTGAATTTTTCCAGGACAGTGTGGATCTTATGAGTTTATTAATTTTGCTGAAGGAAAAATGATTAACTGTCTCAGCACATCTAGCTTAGTTTTAATAGTTCTACAAGGTTTACCCAGATTTGAGATCAGTATTGAGAAAAAAGATTCTTTCCTAGGCACTGTACCCTGGTCAGAGTCCCATACAGGAGAGTTCATGGTGCCTTTAGACACATTTTATTTTTCCATGTTGCTGGATATTTCCATTCTATCTGCCCTTCATACCCAATGGGCAGTGCACAGGGCTTTGTGCCTTTGGATTCAGCTCAAGTCCATTAGTGGGGACATGGCAGAGATGGAGGCTGGAGAAAATGATTTGGTTTGCATCACCTGCTCTGGCCTTGGGGGGTAACATCTCTCATCAAAGGTCCAGCTGGGACAGGTGACCAGATCTTCAATTACCCCCTCTGAATTCTGTCTTAGAGGCTACATGTTTGTAGCATCTGGTCAGGCTTCCTAGTCTGCTTGTTCCAGGTGAGTAGTCCTTCAGTTCTATCTTCCTTCAATATCCAGGTGAGCATGCTAGGTTCCTGCAGGGTCCTGATCCATAATGTAGTAATTTTATAAGACTATCCTCTGTGATTGGATTTGAGATGTTTGCTATTTTATATCTACTGCCCAGCTGGGCAACTTAAGATGATAAAAAATAAGCTGTAATTCTGTTTCATAAAATGAAATACATGCTATTTCCTGGTGTGTACGAATATTGTGGCTTAAATGTGAAATCCCTCTACAGGCTCATGTGTTTGAACTCTTGGTCCCCAGTTGGTGGTGCTGCTTAGGAGGTTATGAAGCCTGTAGGAGGTGAAGCCTCATTGGAGGAAAATGGTTACTGAAAGTGGGCCTTGAAGTTTTTAGCCAGGTCCTACTCTGTTTTCTGACTATGGATGTAATGTGACCAGCCACTTCCAGCTCTTGCCAATACGCCCCCCCCCCACAATAGACTGTATACCCTGAAACCATAAGCCAAAAATAAATTTTCCTCCATTAAGTTGCTTCTTATTGGGCATTTGATTAATTAGTAATAAGAAAAGTAATACAATGAATTTCATAGAAGCAAAAACAATCAAATGAAGATAAAAGCTGCCCTCAGAGATGAGCAGGGACAGGTCATAAATTCGGCCAGCAGAGAATATGATGGCGCCTAGGGTCGCAGAGGTACACTTTAGTCCCTCTCCTTTGCGGCTGTCTTTTCTTGCAGCTGTGACAGAATACGAATTTCCTTTACACCTGACTATGGGTTCCTCTGTGCGCTCTCCCTGCTCCAAGGGCTCAGGAAACACATGAGAAGAACAGGAGGAAAGAATGTAAGAGCTGGAGAACTGAGAGGAATGCTTTGAAATGCTGTGTTCTGGACATGACATAGATATCTCACTTAGGAACTCATAGTAGCTGTGGTTACCCACAAAAGACCTGTGAAAGATCAAAACAAGCCAGAATTCCTGTAGCCCTGCCCCATACCAAGGATCCTTTGGAGGCTGATAGTTGCTAGGTGAGGGGATTGTTCTTTTTTGAGGATATATCCTGGTAAAATTAATGATTTAGTGAATGGTCCCACACCCATGCTCTTAGGGGCAACACTAACTAGATTTAGAGGTTATGTAAAAAGGCAAGAGACATGAAATTGTGAGGAGATGTGTTGTGGTACATAGAAGGAAGTTGGATGGGGATTATGTTTTATTGTAAATATGTATGAAATTCTTGAGAATAAAGAAGAAATTTTATTGGGCTTAAGCTTTCAGAAAATGTTAGAAAGTCAAAAGTATTAAGAAAATACCAGATGCATTCTCTGATTGGGGAGTGTTTGGATTCATTGAATATTATTCATTCATTCATTTGTGAATTTACCAGCTTTGTGTATAACACTCCTCCCCCATTATGCTGGGCATGTGACAATGAATCCAGAAAGCAAGCTGCCTTGGTGGAGTTCAAGTTCTGTTGTCCCCTCAGAGTTAGTCTCCTCATTCATAAGTGGGGATGACAATGCTTGTTCATTCAACTCAGGATTGAGACAGAGACTGAGTGAGTTGATGTTGGAAAGGCCTTTCTGTGAACTCAAGAGTGTTGTCAAATGTAATTTGTCCTTGTCAGAAAGAATACCAAAGAGTGTGAGATTCCCTTGTTACCATGTCAGCGACAGACAGGAAACAATCTAATTCCCACCCCGTCACCAGAAAAAGAGTCTTAGAACACAGCCCACAAATTCCAGCAGGGTGAGAGAGATTACCAGTCTCCAGACAGCCGTGTTTTCCAGTAGAAAATTGTTCAGAATGGACAAGTTCCAATAGCTTATAAATATGGCTAATGGCCTTATTTTCTGTTTTCTGCTATGTGAATCCTTTTCAAAATCCTATGTGAAGATTATAAAATAACGTGAAGCTCATACCAGAATAAGGCTGGGCCTGGGAGGCAGAGCTGGTGCCTGAAAACAGACCCTATTATTTCTAAATATGACTTGTGCGACATGACAGAGGGTGCCACAAAGCAGTACAGTGGAAAGCAGGGCTTGGTGAAGCTTAGGACGACTGTAAGCAAGTAGAGACTTGTCTTTAATCATTCCCTATCACAGGTGGTAGAATAACATATAACAACAGCTCAAGGGCCGGGCTCTAACTCAGATGGCAGAGTGCAAAGCCCAGAACCCTGTAAACTGAGTGTGGTGATGCACAGCTGTAATCCCAGCACTCAGGAGGTCGAGACAAAAGAAAGCAAAAATAAGAACGTATTTCAGGGCAGGAAGGGGCAGGTGGAAAAGGTTCTCCAAAGCATAACTGCAGTAGAATCCATTGGACATTACACAGAGAAATAACATAGACATTGACTTTTTCTCAGCTCAAAAGCTCTCCTGAAAGGATAGGGGTATAACTCAGTGGTGGAATACTTGCTGAGTATGCACAAGACCAGAGGTTTGATCCTAAGAACTGCAAAAGCAAAACACAACAAAAAACCTCCATCACAATGAATGCAAAAAACACAATACAAAGATGTATACTAACTTGGGAGGCTGAGGCAGGGGGAATCACAACTTCGACCCTGTTACAAAATAAATACGAATGAATGTATGAATAGCCAGGCTAAGGGTATAGCTCAGTGACAGAACTCTTGCCTAGGACATGTGAGGACCTAAGCTCAATCTTTAGTTTGACAAAAACAAAAAATAAAGACATAGGCTATGACGATGGATTAGCATGCTTTCAAAAAAAAATGATTATCATCACAATATGCCTATTAAGAAATCATTATACACTCTCCTTTTACATAGGAACATGAAAAAGAGCCTACTTTTTTTGATCAATGATACTTGATATTTTCCCTTTAACAGAGCACTGGAGACTATGCAATGCATGTTGCCTCAGACACCAGGCTATCCTGTGCTTGATCTTAGCACTTATCTTTACCTTGTACTTTCTTCCTGGGACATCGTTTTCCTCCTGGGAATTAAACATAATGTATGCAATGAAGGTGTGCAGTTGGATTCCTGGCTGGCTAGATAGCACCTTGTCTTACACTTTTCCTTAGCAAGATAAGATATTTCCTTTGGATGTGTTCTATGTATCCATGAATTTCTGGGCATGCATGCATGCATTTGTACATGTATTTATAGATTAAGGATAAACTTTGGATCTCTTCATCAATCACTCTCCACCATAGTTTTTGAGACAGTCTCTCACTGAACCCAGAGCTCACCAGTTCTGCTAGATGGTTTGTCTAGAGAGCTCAAAGAAGTCTCCTGTCTCTGCCTCTCCAGCACCAGGCTTACACTGGACTGGGCGTTTTGTTTTTGTGCGTGTGTGGGATTGAACTCAGGTCCTTATGCTTGAATGTCAAAGCACTTTACGGACTGAGTCATCCCCACAGCCCCACTAAGTTGTTTGGTACAAGGAACAGCCCATCTGCTGTGCTTGGAAGTAGCACCATGCGTATCACACACATCATGGGGTTTATGCTCAATGTATGATGTATAGTAATGCTCAAAGTCACCTCTTTCCATCGCAGTTCCCTCCCTCCTTTCCAGAATCTTCATGTAGTTCTCAATACTCCTCAGACCCAAGTGGTTTCCAGTTGCCCAGTCACTCCTATCAAAACAGAGCCTATATATTGAAGTGGAACTGCTTGCCCTAGGACCCACCCATGCTTCTTGCAGCTTCAGGAGCCAAGTGACTTGCTACTGAGAACAAGGTGTGACCTCAGCCTTTTAAAAAATGCTCTTGCTACGTTGTTTTGGGTGGCCCAGTGCTTGCTACATAGTTAAAACTGGCCTCAAACTCAATGCAGCCTTCTCCCATTAGGCTCTGAAGCCCTGAATCTACAGGTACCACACCCAGAAACACATCCTTTTAACTCAGCATAGTGGACCTTTAGCAAGTATTTGAATCTTAAAAGACACCAAGTAGTGATTTGTATGAATTAAAACACCAGCCATAGCCAGGGTGTGGTACCCAACTTTCCTCCAATTACATCATGTAGATACTACTTACTTTTAGGTGAGTCAGTTTCTGAGCTCAGGTGAAAACATAGTTTCATCTTTTTCACATGTTTCCTTGGTGAAGGGCAAATGTTCTCTCTCAGGCTACAAAGAACTGCCAGATGGTGGTGTACCAGACAGTTCTCAGTCATGTCTAAACTACCGAACAGTGATCTGTGAAGAGGGGGTTTTCACAGAGTTATTTGGTCATTTGGAGTTGACTTGTTAGCTGTCACTGTGCCAGCTAAGTCACTGTGAGATTTACGGCCTGTTTGTCAGGGCCTCTATTTTTCTTAGTAGGAGAAAGTGATATGGGGAACTACAGAGCAAAGGACAGATGACAAAAGCATTGCAGAAGAAGAAACTAAGCACAGAGATGGCCCAGCAGGCAAATGATAAAACCCCACTTTCCGTTTCTTAAATACTGTGGTAAAGCATTTTGGAGGATAGACCACAAGGATGTGGAATACCATGTTGTAACCATAAACTGAACTGAACTGATCCAGAATTAGAGCCCTGTGGCCCATTTAGGATCACTGGGATTGGTTCCTCATTAGGCAAATATTTTACCCTAAAATGCTCTGATTACACTAAAACATGTAAAGTTCCCATCCCCACAACAACAGGATTCATTTTTCCTTCCATCTGTCAGACTGACGTGCCATATGACTGTGTAGTTAAAAACCCATAGACATAATTTGGAACAGCAGTCTATCCTGTTGGCTCTTTATCTTCCCTATGATGGCATTCATATAGATCTCACCCCCTGCTTGCTTCCCAAGGCAGCATCCAAACCTTCCTCCACCCAAACCTTCATTCCTTCCTTATAGCTCGAGTCTGATTGACAGTGAATGAGCCCAGTGGGGTCTTCTTTATTTCAAAGAATACATCCATCTGAATTTGCACTTGGAAAAAGAGGGTCTTTGTTTATTTTGTCAGTGTATGTGTCTGAGTGTATTTGCACATGTGTGTGCCAGTGCATGGGTAGGGAGGCCAGAGGAGGGATCCAAGTGTCCTGACACCCTGTGCTTACTCTTGTGCTTTCTCTACAAGTTGGGAAGACAGAGAGCTCCAGCCATCCCCCTTTGTCTAATTCAGGTTTGGCATTATAGGCTTGCATGGGGTGTCCAGCTTACATGAGGGCTAGTATCCAGAATTCAGTCTCGAAGATTGTGCAGCAAGTACTCTTAACTACTGAGCCATCTCTACAGTCCCTGAACCTGTACTATTTGGAAAAATCTCATTGTAACTAAAGACTATCATACTATCTAATATTCTTAGATATGGGATAATGCTACTATTTTTAATACTGCCTTTATCTTAAGTACAACTTCTCATTCTGACCCTGAAAAAAACTTCTCAGCTATAAGGACCACTATCCATAATGAAAATGGCATAGAACTGGCTACTCCACATTCTAACTTGGAACAAAATAGGTATAGATTTATGGACAGAGCTTCTGCCCATGGGCATCTGCATCCAACTGTTACTTGGAAGTGGGAAAGTCGGAAAGAACGAACAAGAGATAGAATGACAGGGCAGATGCTATGCAGTGTGCTTTCAGACTCCTAGAACTGGGCCAAGGCTTGCAGCAGAGCCGAAAGACTTCATCTGCTTCGTTTTCCTTGCCGTCTTCTCCTGTCTCCTCAGAGCAACCCAAGCATTGGGCTCAGGAGGCATAAATTAGTCCCTGGTGATATTTCTAAATAACTCAGTAGTAGAGAAAAGTGCAGGCCTCAACATTCCTTGCTGTCTTTGTAATGAAAGTCTTTGAAGCTTGGTAAGAGGTGATGAGAAAGAGGGCAATAATTAAGGATTAGCCATAAACTTGATTTCTTGTGGTTGGCTCAAAATTCCACTTTCTGCTGGCAAAAAAAGACTCAACCCCCTTGCTGTCTATTTCACAAACTGTCTTATCTTTGTCTTTTGCCCATATCATGTAGAAAAAAAAAGCTAGGCTCAGAGTCAGATGGACTTTAGGTTGAATCCAAGTTCTCTCTCTCTCTCTCTCTCTCTCTCTCTCTCTCTCTCTCTCTCTCTCTGTCTCTTTCCTCCTCTATCTGTGTGTGTTTCCCCTTTTTCTAACTTTCTGTCTCCTGTCTCTCTCTCCATTCTTTGCCTGCCTGCCTGCGTGCCTGTCTGTCTGTCTCTCTCTCTATGTATATATGATACTTTCCCATAAATCTATGTATTTGAGCTGATCTCTCTAAAATATATACTATATTCTATGTGATATATAATGGTATGCCATATAATATATAATTATATACTACAAATAATATTAGTTATTTTTTCCTCATTGCTGTGACCAAATACCTGATAAGAAGAAACTTAAAGGAGGAGGGGACAATCATTAAAAACACATTTTGTTCAAAATAATAAAAATACTCTCTTAGGACCTGTGTGTTGAAAGTTATTAAAATACATATTAAAGCAAACAAGAAAGATTAAAGGAGTTGTATATTGTACTGATGGCTGAGGACTCAAATAGTAAACATGTCAGCTCTCTAAATGTGCCTGGAGTTGAGTATAATTCTTATTAAACACTGGCAAGCATTTTGTGGACACTGACAAGCTCATTCTACAGTTTGTATGCCAAGGCACAGGTCTTGGAAAAACCAAAACAACCTATTTATGAGGAAGAAGAATAAAGTAGAAGGAATCATACTATTTAACATCAGTATTCACTGTGTAACTACCACAATTGATTACATGAATTGGTAACTTGATGGGCACATGGGTGGAGCAGAATAGAGAAGCAAAAGTAGAAATGCTGAGCTAAGTTTTTAAAAGGCACAAATGCAGTTCCACGGAGGAGAGGCAGTCTTTCAACCAATAAACAGCTAGGCTTCCACAGGCAAAGAGGAGAAGAGGAGGTAAATTCTGAGACATCTGTGAAAATCAAGAGGAAGTAGAAAGTAGACTCAAGATGGATGGCCTTGAGTCAGCTTGACTGGGTTAGGAATCCTCAGGAAACTGGTGAAGCACACTTCAGGTATTTGTGAAGGTATTTAAGAGATAGTTAGATCATGAGGGCTGAGGACTCTGGTTTAATGAGTCCTTTGATCCATTGTATTTTTAAAATTTTTGTTGGCAATATGGTAAAAATAAGAAAGGTGAGTCTGGTTGGAAAAATAGGTTATTGGGATGTATTTTTTTCCTTGCTCATTCCTGTTATGGTCCCGTTGCACTTTCTGTCTGCCAGGAAGTGCCTTCCTCCACAACATTCCTCCTGTTGCTTTGATGGTTTGACTAGAACATTGGTTCTCAACGTGTGGGTCATGATTCTTTGGGGTTGCATATCAGATATTTACATTATGACTCATAGCAGTAGCAAAATTACTGTTATGAAGTAGAAATGAACTAATTTTATGGTTGGGTGTCACCCTAACATTAGGAGCTGTATTAAAGGGTCACAGCATTAGGAAGTTTGAGAACCACTGCTTTGAGAACATGGGGCCAAGTGACCATGAACTGACCCTCTGAAACAGTAAGTACAGATAAGCCCTCCTCTCTTTCAGCATTTCCTTAGGTGTTTTCATCAAAGCAATAAAGCAGCTCAGAGTATCCAGGAGACTTTTAGGAGAAAGCAGGTCTTTGGTATCTAGAGCAAGAGGAAGAGTCTTAGACTCAACACTAATACTCACAGCAGAAAAATAATGTCTATGGCAAAGTATGTGCTAAAATGTACTATAGTTTTTCTGGATGTGATTATTGAGAGATACTGGATATAGTTACATGGAATCTTAGTCATTTCATAAGATACTATGCTCATTTGTGATCTTGAAAATAAAGATTTAAATATTCACATGCATATTAATCACATACATAAAGTCTCAAGGCTCATCTCAAAAACTACAAATATGAATAGTTGGGCAGAGAACTCAAAATGTTTGCTTAACAAGTTCCCTAGGTGATTCTGTAATAGGACCAGTCAGCAGTGGTCCACATGCAGTGTGCACCTCTCCTGTGAAATCATTAGGAAAGAGAAGACAATAGAAAGTTAAAAAAACTGCCGGGTGGTGGTGGCGCACGCCTTTAATCCCAGCACTCGGGAGGCAGAGGCAGGCGGATCTCTGTGAGTTCGAGGCCAGCCTGGTCTACCAAGTGAGTTCCAGGGAAGGCGCAAAGCTACACAGAGAAACCCTGTCTCGAAAAACCAAAAAAAAAAAAAAAAAAGTTAAAAAAACAGGCAAATATTAAGATAATCTAATATCATAAAATTGATTTTCAACATTTTCACTTGGTAAACTCAGCTCTCTTGATGTTCTGTATATTGAACATACAGGAAACTCACTCTCATGAGTTTAAGCATACACATTTAGGAGATTTGTGATATAAAGAGACTAAACATATCAGCTCATAAGTCACTAATTATTATGATGGAAAGAATGAATGTTTTTGAAAAAGTGGCTCAGACCTTTTATTCAGTAAACATCACAGTTACTCAACAGTTACAAATGAGAACCATTTAAGGAGTAAAACTGAATTCTTTCAATATTTCAAACCATCACTTGACATTGGCAATATATGACTTATGTTGCAGAAAAGGCATTGCCCCTGAATAAGATCATGCATGAATTAATTTCATCTCAGTTACTATTTTCCTGTGAACTTGAGGAAATAACCTCACCATGCATTTCACACATGCACTTTACTGTCCTTACTAAGGCAGAAGAGGAATGAATGATGAGCATAAAAATCAAGCAAGGGAATGAGTATACTGAGCATCCCCACAGAACATTTGTTGGACCTTTGTGCTACTAACCCTGGCAGAAGTGGAAATGGAGAAAAGTCAGCCACAGTCCCTCTTCTTCCAGCAGGAGGTGATAAATAGGAGGAAGGCAATGGTGACACTGTGGGGCATGGTATGATAGTAACATACACCTGATAGCTACAATTGTGTACCAGCACTGTAGTAGCACAGAAGGATAGTGGACCAGCCTGGAGATGGGACAATAAAGGGTTGCCATGGAGTCATGGTGAGAAGAAAATACTTGAGCATTGATATACAGATGAGGCATCTGGGTCACAGA
The DNA here is from genome assembly GCF_004664715.2 of Peromyscus leucopus. Classification (NCBI taxonomy): domain Eukaryota; kingdom Metazoa; phylum Chordata; class Mammalia; order Rodentia; family Cricetidae; genus Peromyscus; species Peromyscus leucopus. The sequence goes on from NC_051067.1 coordinate 52,436,542, forward strand.
AGTAGAGGAGATTGCTCCAGGTAGAAGAAATTGTCTTTGTAATGGATCCAAGCAACATCAAGTGGAAGATGATCATTATTGGCTTCATTTGGATAAGTGTATCCCAAGGTTCATATGTTAAAGGTTTGGTACCCAGCATGGCACCACTGATAGATTGTGGGACATTTAGGAAGAACAGCCTAATGAGAAATCCTTAGGTCATTGGGTACATACTCTTGAAGTGGACTGTGAGATATGAACCCCTTCCTTTTTCATTTTTGCTGATGTTCATGAGATGAGCAATTTGGTTCTTCTACATGATGCCATGATGCACTATTTTGTCAGTAATCCAAAGCTAAGAGAACATTATTTCATGGACTGGGAACTTCAAAATAAATAAATTAACTCAGATATTATGTTACAACCAAGGAAGGTATACTAAACATTACTGTGCAGTAGCATGATGTGTTGAATTCAGACACTTTGCTCTGATCATGAGGGGCTTTGTATTTAGGGAAAGGGTATTAACTGTATAATAAAAATGATGTGGAAACACTGAAGGACTATGGAGTTGGTGAGATACAAAATGTTGGAAGATTTTTCTAGCAGCGTCACAAAGTAAAAATTTTAGAGATGTTAGAAATGAGACAATGAGGAAGTCTTGTAATAATTAGCCCAGGAAGGGTATGTACCTACATCGAGGTGACATCTCTGGGTATAGTAAGACATCATAGGATCTTGAAAAGCTGAAGTGGTCTCCACATGTGTTAGGAGGACCAGACACGTGGATATTGAGATAAATAGTTGTGGCAGCCCATGGCCACCACACAGAGTTTGAAGAGGGATTCTAAGGACCCCTATCTTTAGTTAATGAAGGCCAATAGGAAGGAAATTGTTGGATAACAGTAACCTAGAATGAAAAAGAGCATTACCAAAAAATGGCATGGGACTCAAAGAAAAGCTCTTAAACAAGGTGGAAAAGTAGAATTTGAAGTGTGTTAGCATCTGGGCGTGGCATCAAATCTGAAATCATTTCAATCAGCATTTAGGAGACAGAGGTAAGAATATTGCAAGTTGGAGGATGTGTGAAAAACAAGTTATATATTAGGGAATCACACAACCAGTCCAATGCAAGGAAATGAATAGTCTATACTATGGAAGGTTCAGTTATTCAGTTCAACTCGGTGATGTCTAATTTCAAATGTCAATTTAACTGCATGGAGGGATTCACAGGGGACTGGTAAAGTACCATCTTTGAGGGCCTTTACAGTAAAGACTGGCCTGCAGGTCAGGAAAGGGATATGGGAAGACATCCTCAACATTGGCAGTACTATCCTTCAGGTAGGGACCGGACAGATCAGGGAAGTGGATGAAAGAGCAAATAAATTTCCTCCTACTGTCATCCTTAAGCTTCCCACTGGAGGCCCATTGGTCTTGCCCCTGAGGCCTTCAGAAGCTCTCAAGCCTTTGGTTTTGGTCTAGAGGATGTACTGACAGACTAATGAGAGTCTTTCAGCTTCTTGGACTAAGCATCTTTGCCATCTTCTCTGGCTCGTCAGCTTGAAATCTAACATGGAACTTTCATTCTCTGAGATGAGAAGCTTATGCATCATCTCTTGTTTTCATCTGCCTGTCTTTATTTATTTGTTATTTACCTGTAAATCTATCACCTCTCTCTCTTTTTATATATCTAAAAATACACCATCCACCATCCACCTATTTATGTTTATCATTAACCTATCAGTTATTATCTTTAAGTCTATAATTTATTATTCATCATTTATTTATTTAACACCTATCTATCTATCTATCTATCTATCTATCTATCTATCTATCTATCTATCTATATCTAGTTGCTTGCTAGGTATACATTTTGTATTGGCTCCGATTTTCTGGAGAACCCAGACTAATTAAAACCCCACAAAATATTTTCTGTTGAAGAGTACAAACATTTTTAACATTTCATTCATCATCATCATCATCATCATCATCATAACCATCATCTATTTTGTTGCTATTTTCAGCACAGGCCATATCTCTTCCTGGACTGTTGATCAAGCAAAGAAAAATGTCTCGTTGCTTTTCACAGGATTATGCCTGTGTCAAAATCACCCTCCAGCACTTTGGCACATCAAACTCTTATTTCACTTTGCTTATCAAGAAGCAGAGCAAGAGGAAGGGGGCTCCTGAAGTTTGTCACTTGCTAATTTATGATACATTTCATTCAGACACGTTGCTCTGATTCAATACAAAGTTCACACTCTAACACGTGCAGCCTGTGGCAGCTCTGTAGATAAAGGATTTAACAAAATACGGTGATATATTCCAGCATGGCAGAGAGCTTCTTGGCAGCTGTCTCTTATTTTGTGCCTGCTGCCAGTTGAGATGTAAAAATTGTCAGACTATTTATTTCTAAATGGAAATCTTGGTGGCAACAATAATGAAAGTATGAATAAAGTAATAAGAAAAACCTCTGCTGCTAAATTTGTTTCAGTGATCCATAAGAGGTTAAATAATTAAATCTATTAAAATGTATCACTTGCTCAACATCTTGCAGACTGGAAACAGAATATCCCGATGTTTAAAAATTGTAGAGCAATTGTCTCCACAGTGAGGTAGTTGGTTGGCTTTGGCTGGCACTGTAACTGTCTCTAAGGCATTGATATTTTACATAAAAGTTCTTGTTGCTGTTTCTATTAGCCATGTTCTATCTCAAACCTTAATTTTTCCCTGGTTGTGGTTTTTGCCCCATTAGTTTCTATGTGAACTTTGCAACTCTGTCAACTTGCTTTGGAGGATGAGGGCTCTTTCGGATGGCTGGTCTCAATATTTTATTAATTGCTCTCCAAATCTTGCCCCTGTTACAGCTTCATTTCTGGTCTGTACTTGGTGACTTGGGGACAGTCCTCTGCAGCACTGTCTGATGATTCCAGTGTCACTTACTAGACTGGACACTTAACCCTTGATTATTCGCTCATAAATAGAGTTCAATAGAAGTGTTTCTAAGTTTGTCAGAGTAGAGATTAAAAAAGGTTGAATATTCTGATTTGTTTTTGCATTTTAAGAAGGTAGCAGTGTGGGTGAATCGAACTCAGAAACAAAGAACAGAATTAAAAACTTTAGCATGGTGAGATGGCTCAATTGTGTAGAAGCATCTGCTGACAAGCCCAACGACCTGAGTTCAGCCCCTGGGATTCACATGGTAGAAAGAGAGAACCTACTAATGCAAGTTATCCTCTGACCTACACACACATACATACACACACACCGTGACACACAGAGACACACAGACACAGAAACGCACACATACATACTGTGACACACATAGACACACACATACATACACACACACACCATGGCACACACACAGACACAGACACACATACACATCATGACACACATATGCACACACAGACACACATAGACACACACACACACACACACACACCATGACACACACACAGACAAACTGACACAGACACACACAGACACACATACACATCAAGACATACACATGCACACGCAGACACACATAGACATACACACACACACCGTGACACACACAGACAAACTGACACAGACCGACAGACAGACACACACACACCATGACACACAGACACACAGACACACACTAAATTTAAAAGAAAAAGCTTTTATATTTCAAAGGACGCTATGAAAGAAAATGAGCAGAGCATCTGCAGAATGGGAGAATATATATGGGAGTCATAATTTTGTTTTGAAATTCAATACCAGAATATAAAATGAAATTTTATAGTCCAATAATAAAGAGACTCAGATAAAAACAGTATAAAGATTTGAGTAGATATTTCTCCAAAGAAGATATACAGATACCAAACGATGCATTACAAGATGTTCAATGTCATTAAGCATGAGGAAGTGAAAGTTAAAACTATGACGAGAAGCCATTTCACATGACAGGGTGGACAGATGATACATGCTGGCAAGGATGTAATTGCAGTCCTCATATATTTCATGCAGGTTTTACTGTGGAACCTGCATGGGACCGGACTAGGCCCTCTGCGTATGGGAGACAGTTGTGTAGCTGGGTCTGTTTGAGGGGCCCCTGGCAGTGTGATCAGGATCTATCCCTGGTGCATGAGCTGGCTTTCTGGGTCTCATTACCTATGGTCGGACACCTTGCTCACCCCTGATAAAGCAGGGAGGGGCTTGGTCCTGCCTCATTTGAGTGTACCAGACTTAGCTGTACCTCCCGTGGAGAACTTACCATGTTGGAGGAGGGGAGGAGGGATGGGGGGGGAGGGGGGAAGCAGGGGTGCATGGGAGGAGGGATAAGAGGGGGATCTATGACTGGTATGTAAAATGAATGAATGAATAAATAAAAAAAATCAGTCAATCACCAAAAAATGATGAAACCAGTTTGAAGAAAAAGAATATTTTCAAAATGCTACATATATTAGGACTGCATAATTCCATTGGTAGATAACATACCAAGGAGAAATTAGGACATAAAGTCACTTTAAATGACATATGGAAATATTTATATTAGCATTTGTATTCATAATAGGCCCAAATAGAAACAACCCGGCTGTTGGGAGGATCGACTGATGAGCAGATAAACAGAATCCAGTATGTTTATAAAATGGAATAGTGCTCAACACTGAGAAGAAATCAAGTCATAATTCATGTCAGAGCCTGAAGGAGCTTTGGAAACATCATACTAAGTGAAAAAAATTAGACATAAAATTTACATGTAAGCTGGGATTTTCTTCCTTTCTTTCTTTTTAACACATGAAATGCCCAGAACAGGTAAATCCATAGAGACAAAAAGTAGATGAGGATTAGTTATGGTCCAGGAGAGGAAAAAATGATAATAGCTTATTTCTGGGGTAATTAAAATGTTCTAAAGTTAGGTAATGATGATGGCTGAACAGCTTTATGGATATTCAAAAAAAGCATTAAATTGAACACTTTAAAAGGTTAAATTTTGTGGTAATTGATTTAAATATCAATAAAGTCATTAGCAAAAAATGAGATTGAAATGTCCAAAGAAGTTTACATTTTTCAAAATATTTATTTATTTATTTATGTAGGTATGTGTGCATACATTTCTGCTGTTGTGAGCTGCCTTATGGGTTCTGGAAACCAAAACTGGGTCTTCTGCAAGTGATCTTAACCATTGTGCCACCTCTCTAGTCCTAATTTTTTACATAATGAGTCATCTATACTCTCTACACTTAGGAGACTTTCACATTATTTTAATCAAGTATGGGTCTATCCACTTGGAATCATTTCTTTTGGGGAATTTTCAGAACCCTTCTTCCTTTGGGATTTGAATGTATGAGAAGTTTTTGGGAAAAACGCTTTGCCACTGTTGGTTAGGCGCAAGGCTTGGATTTGATTTGTTTTAATTTGGTTCAGAAGTATTTGAACATGTGAAGAACTGTAAACCTGGGGGCTGACCAGGTGTCTTAGTTAGTAAAGTGCTTTCCTTACAAGCACAATGACTTGAGTTCAATCCTAAGTACCCAGGTTAAAATGAGCTGGACATGGTGGCACATGCTTCTAACCCCAGGAAGGTGAAGACAGGTAGGTAGGGCTTAATGGCCAGACGGTATAGCTTACTATGTCAATTCCAGGCTGGAGAGACTGTCTCACAAAAGTTAAAAGGTAGAGGGTGTCTAACTAATGACACCTGAACTTGACCTCTGGCCACTATGTGGATACACACACACACACACACACACACACACACACACACACACACACACAGAGAGAGAGAGAGAGAGAGAGAGAGAGAGAGAGAGAGAGAGAGAGAGAGAGAGAGAGAGAGAGAGAGAGAGAGAGATACAGAACATGTATACACACAAGTCTTAACTCTGCCTAGCAGGATAGAATGGATATACTAGTAAACAGTACTGTTTGGACAGCTTCTTAGAGGTATTGAATACCTATATTTATTAATAAAAATATCCCAACAGGAACTGGCATAATCTTGATGTTTTGACATAAGAATCCAAAGGACTTCAAGACAGCTCAGGGCAGGCATTCATCCCCTGAGAGTAATGGGGTGTAGAGGAAGGAGCATCAGATAAAATCCCCTACGGTGGAGCCTCCCATCATTCTTCTCCTATTTGCTGGCTCTTTAATTTTGATGTCATGACTGTATCTGTTTGATATAGCCATACTAGTTAGTGGATCAGTTTGGATTATTTGGACAGGGCACATCTATTTATTTAAGACAAAATTCCCAAAGCTGTATATGACTTGATTAACACAAAAGATGAATTT